>NW_026893671.1:0-325332 GCF_032452875.1 Bos javanicus | reverse complement strand
TAATCATGCACTGATCACGTGACTGATCATGCACTGATCACGTGGCTATCATGCACTGCTAACTTGGCTGATCATGCAATGATCACGCAGCTACCATGTACTGGTCACGTGACTGATCATGCTCAGATCACGTGACTGATCATGCACTGATCACGTGGCTATCATGCACTGATCACTTGGCTGGTCATACACTGATCACGCAGCTACCATGTACTGTTCACGTGACTGATCATGCAATGATGATGTAATTGATCATGGACTGATAATGTGGCTGATCATGCACTGATCACGTGACTGATCATGCACTGATCACGTGGCTGATCATGCACTGATCACGTGGCTATCATGCACTTATCACATTGCTGGACATACATTGATCATATAGCTACCATGTACCGGTCACGTGAATGATCATACACCCATCAGGTGACTGATCATGCACTGATCACGTGGCTATCATGCACGGACCGCGAGACTGAAAATGCACTGATCACGACTAATCATGCACTGATCACATGACTGCCCATGCACTGATCATGTGGATGATCATACACTAATCATGTGACAGATCATGCACTGATCACGTGGCTGATCATGCAATGATCACGCAGCTACCATGTACTGGTCACATGACTGATCATGCAGTGATCACGTAATTAATCATGCACTGATCACCTGGCTTATCATGCATTGATCATGTGACTGGTCATGTGCTGATCATGTTTGGTGTCATACACTGATCATGTGCCTCTGGAGGCAATGAACAAAGAGCTGAGCAGGCAGGAATCAGTCACCAGGCAATAATCATGGAACTAAGCTCTGAGAAATCATGCTGCTCAGCTGGCAATAATCAAGTAGATGAGCAGGCAGGAATTGCGCAGCACAGGTGGCAATTGTCAAGGAGATGACAGGCAGGAATCGTGCAGCTCAGCTGGCAATTGTCAAGCAGATGAGCAGACAGAAATCACGCAGCTCAGCAGGCCCTAATCACGTGACTGAGCATGCACTGTTCACGTGGCTGATCACACAACTATCACGTGACTGATCATGCACTGATCACGTGGCTCTCATGCACTGATCACGTGTTTATCAGGCAACGATCAGTGACTGACAGGCGCTGATCATGGGACTGTGCACGCACTGTTCACGTGGCTATCATGCACTGATCTCGTGACTGCGCATGCACTGATGACGTGGCTGTTCGGGCACTGATCACATGTTTATCAGGCAGTGATCAGTGACTGACAGGCGCTGATCAGGGGACTGTGCACGCACTGATCAGGTGGCTGATCAGAAACTGACCACCTGACTGTGCATGCAGTGATCACGTGGCTGGTCGTTCACTGATCACGTGTTTATCATACGGTGATCAGGTGACTGAGAGGCGCTTATCACGTGAATGTGCCGTCAGTGATCACGTGGCTGAGCAGGCACTGATATCGTGACTGAGCATGCACTGATCATGTGCCGGGAGCCGGGGAGTCATTCCACTCTGGACAAAGGTCATGAGGAAGGAGGCTCGGCATACGCAAATGCGGGATCGAGCCTGAGGAGTCCACCCGGATATTCTCGAGCATCTCCCCCGAAAAAAACCAGAGTCTGCCTACTGTATTGCTTTGTGCTCTCACCTCTGATTTCACTGGGGGCTGTCCCCCACCACCATCTCGCTCTCTCTGTCAAAGAGTTAACTTACAGCTCCAATTCATAAAGTTCCTTGTCATTCTTCCCTTTAACTTCCAGCTGAGTCTCCATCTGGAGCGCGGAACCCACCACGCTTACTAATTATGCCTGGGCTGCTAAGACCCACTCGAGAAGGTGTCTAGGGTGAGGCACCTTTCGCTATTCGAGAGGGCGCCTGCGGCCTACGTAAGTGGTGCAAACTTCTTGTCTTGAAGTTTGATTGGTCTTCCGCGTAAAACAAGCTACTCAGTCTCTTTTCTCCACCGAAATTTCCTACTGAGCTCTCCTCATACTATCATTCTTGACATCTCTGATTAGCATATAAATAGTCGCCTAGGCCATCTCTCCTTCGAATACCCTGGATCAGTTGGGGCTGGTCCCCGGCAGGTGGCGACCGAACAGGGACCTCAGGAGGCAATACTCAAAGAGCTGAGCAGACACGAACCACGCAATCAGCAGGCAATAAGCATGGAGCTCAGCAGTGACGAATCATGCTGCTCAACTGGCAATAATCAAGCATGTGACCAGGCAGGAATCACGCAGCTCAGCTGGCAATTGTCAAGCAGATGAGCCGACAGGAATCACGCAGCTCAGATGGCAATTGTCATGTAGATGAGCCGGCAGGAATCACGCAGCTCAGCAGGCCCTGATCACGTGACTCTGCAGGCACTGATCACGTGGCTGATCAAGTCCAGATCACGTGACTGAGCATGCACTGATCACGTGGCTATCATGCACTGTTCACGTGGCTGATCATACACTGGTCACCTGCCTGGTCATGCACAGATCAGCTGACTAATCATGAACTGATCACGTAGCAATCATTCACTGATCACCTGGCTGATCATGCACTGATCACGTGGATATCATGCAATGATCACGTGGCTATCATGCACTGATCACGTGGCTGATCATGCACTGATATCGAGAATGAGCATGGACTGATCACATGACTATCATGTAGTGATCACGTGACTTAATGGTGCTGACCATGTGACTGATCATGCACTGATCACGTGACTGATCATGCAGTGATCACGTGGCTATCATGCATTACTCATGTGGCTGATCATGCAATGATCATGTAGCTACCATGTACAGGACACGTGAATGACCATACACCCATCAGGTGACTGATCATGCACTGATCACGTGGCTATCATGCACTGACCACGAGACTGATCATGCACTGATCACGTCTATATCATGCACTGATCACATGACTGCCCATGCACTGATCACGTGGATGATCATACACTAATCATGTGACAGATCATGCACTGATCACGTGGCTGATCATGCACTGATACCATGACTGAGCATGGACTGATCACATGACTATCATGTAGTGATCACGTGACTTAATGGCGCTGATCATGTGACTGATCATGCGCTGATCATGTTTGCTATCATACACTGATCATGTGCCTCTGGAAGCAATAAACAAAGAGCTGAGTAGGCACGAATCAAACAGTCAGCAGGCAATAATCATGGAACTCAGGTGTGAGGAATCATGCTGCTCAGCTGGCAATAATCAAGCAGCTGAGCAGGCACGAATTATGCAGCACAGCTGGCAATTGTCAAGCAGATGACAGGCAGGAATCGTGCAGCTCAGCTGGCAATTGTCAAGCAGATGAGCAGACAGTAATCACGCAGCTCAGCAGGCCCTGATCACGTGACTGAGCATGCACTGTTCACGTGGCTGATCATACACTGATCACGTGATTGATCATGCACTGATCACTTGGATATCATGCACTGATCACGTGGCTGATCATACACTGTTCACGTGTCTGACCATGCACTGAACACGTGAATAATCATGCACTGATCACGTGACTGATCATGCACTGATCACGTGGCTATCATGCACTGCTAACTTGGCTGATCATGCAATGATCACGCAGCTACCATGTACTGGTCACGTGACTGATCATGCTCAGATCACGTGACTGATCATGCACTGATCACGTGGCTATCATGCACTGATCACTTGGCTGGTCATACACTGATCACGCAGCTACCATGTACTGTTCACGTGACTGATCATGCAATGATGATGTAATTGATCATGGACTGATAATGTGGCTGATCATGCACTGATCACGTGACTGATCATGCACTGATCACGTGGCTGATCATGCACTGATCACGTGGCTATCATGCACTTATCACATTGCTGGACATACATTGATCATATAGCTACCATGTACCGGTCACGTGAATGATCATACACCCATCAGGTGACTGATCATGCACTGATCACGTGGCTATCATGCACGGACCGCGAGACTGAAAATGCACTGATCACGACTAATCATGCACTGATCACATGACTGCCCATGCACTGATCATGTGGATGATCATACACTAATCATGTGACAGATCATGCACTGATCACGTGGCTGATCATGCAATGATCACGCAGCTACCATGTACTGGTCACATGACTGATCATGCAGTGATCACGTAATTAATCATGCACTGATCACCTGGCTTATCATGCATTGATCATGTGACTGGTCATGTGCTGATCATGTTTGGTGTCATACACTGATCATGTGCCTCTGGAGGCAATGAACAAAGAGCTGAGCAGGCAGGAATCAGTCACCAGGCAATAATCATGGAACTAAGCTCTGAGAAATCATGCTGCTCAGCTGGCAATAATCAAGTAGATGAGCAGGCAGGAATTGCGCAGCACAGGTGGCAATTGTCAAGGAGATGACAGGCAGGAATCGTGCAGCTCAGCTGGCAATTGTCAAGCAGATGAGCAGACAGAAATCACGCAGCTCAGCAGGCCCTAATCACGTGACTGAGCATGCACTGTTCACGTGGCTGATCACACAACTATCACGTGACTGATCATGCACTGATCACGTGGCTCTCATGCACTGATCACGTGTTTATCAGGCAACGATCAGTGACTGACAGGCGCTGATCATGGGACTGTGCACGCACTGTTCACGTGGCTATCATGCACTGATCTCGTGACTGCGCATGCACTGATGACGTGGCTGTTCGGGCACTGATCACATGTTTATCAGGCAGTGATCAGTGACTGACAGGCGCTGATCAGGGGACTGTGCACGCACTGATCAGGTGGCTGATCAGAAACTGACCACCTGACTGTGCATGCAGTGATCACGTGGCTGGTCGTTCACTGATCACGTGTTTATCATACGGTGATCAGGTGACTGAGAGGCGCTTATCACGTGAATGTGCCGTCAGTGATCACGTGGCTGAGCAGGCACTGATATCGTGACTGAGCATGCACTGATCATGTGCCGGGAGCCGGGGAGTCATTCCACTCTGGACAAAGGTCATGAGGAAGGAGGCTCGGCATACGCAAATGCGGGATCGAGCCTGAGGAGTCCACCCGGATATTCTCGAGCATCTCCCCCGAAAAAAACCAGAGTCTGCCTACTGTATTGCTTTGTGCTCTCACCTCTGATTTCACTGGGGGCTGTCCCCCACCACCATCTCGCTCTCTCTGTCAAAGAGTTAACTTACAGCTCCAATTCATAAAGTTCCTTGTCATTCTTCCCTTTAACTTCCAGCTGAGTCTCCATCTGGAGCGCGGAACCCACCACGCTTACTAATTATGCCTGGGCTGCTAAGACCCACTCGAGAAGGTGTCTAGGGTGAGGCACCTTTCGCTATTCGAGAGGGCACCTGCGGCCTACGTAAGTGGTGCAAACTTCTTGTCTTGAAGTTTGATTGGTCTTCCGCGTAAAACAAGCTACTCAGTCTCTTTTCTCCACCGAAATTTCCTACTGAGCTCTCCTCATACTATCATTCTTGACATCTCTGATTAGCATATAAATAGTCGCCTAGGCCATCTCTCCTTCGAATACCCTGGATCAGTTGGGGCTGGTCCCCGGCAGGTGGCGACCGAACAGGGACCTCAGGAGGCAATACTCAAAGAGCTGAGCAGACACGAACCACGCAATCAGCAGGCAATAAGCATGGAGCTCAGCAGTGACGAATCATGCTGCTCAACTGGCAATAATCAAGCATGTGACCAGGCAGGAATCACGCAGCTCAGCTGGCAATTGTCAAGCAGATGAGCCGACAGGAATCACGCAGCTCAGATGGCAATTGTCATGTAGATGAGCCGGCAGGAATCACGCAGCTCAGCAGGCCCTGATCACGTGACTCTGCAGGCACTGATCACGTGGCTGATCAAGTCCAGATCACGTGACTGAGCATGCACTGATCACGTGGCTATCATGCACTGTTCACGTGGCTGATCATACACTGGTCACCTGCCTGGTCATGCACAGATCAGCTGACTAATCATGAACTGATCACGTAGCAATCATTCACTGATCACCTGGCTGATCATGCACTGATCACGTGGATATCATGCAATGATCACGTGGCTATCATGCACTGATCACGTGGCTGATCATGCACTGATATCGAGAATGAGCATGGACTGATCACATGACTATCATGTAGTGATCACGTGACTTAATGGTGCTGACCATGTGACTGATCATGCACTGATCACGTGACTGATCATGCAGTGATCACGTGGCTATCATGCATTACTCATGTGGCTGATCATGCAATGATCATGTAGCTACCATGTACAGGACACGTGAATGACCATACACCCATCAGGTGACTGATCATGCACTGATCACGTGGCTATCATGCACTGACCACGAGACTGATCATGCACTGATCACGTCTATATCATGCACTGATCACATGACTGCCCATGCACTGATCACGTGGATGATCATACACTAATCATGTGACAGATCATGCACTGATCACGTGGCTGATCATGCACTGATACCATGACTGAGCATGGACTGATCACATGACTATCATGTAGTGATCACGTGACTTAATGGCGCTGATCATGTGACTGATCATGCGCTGATCATGTTTGCTATCATACACTGATCATGTGCCTCTGGAAGCAATAAACAAAGAGCTGAGTAGGCACGAATCAAACAGTCAGCAGGCAATAATCATGGAACTCAGGTGTGAGGAATCATGCTGCTCAGCTGGCAATAATCAAGCAGCTGAGCAGGCACGAATTATGCAGCACAGCTGGCAATTGTCAAGCAGATGACAGGCAGGAATCGTGCAGCTCAGCTGGCAATTGTCAAGCAGATGAGCAGACAGTAATCACGCAGCTCAGCAGGCCCTGATCACGTGACTGAGCATGCACTGTTCACGTGGCTGATCATACACTGATCACGTGATTGATCATGCACTGATCACTTGGATATCATGCACTGATCACGTGGCTGATCATACACTGTTCACGTGTCTGACCATGCACTGAACACGTGAATAATCATGCACTGATCACGTGACTGATCATGCACTGATCACGTGGCTATCATGCACTGCTAACTTGGCTGATCATGCAATGATCACGCAGCTACCATGTACTGGTCACGTGACTGATCATGCTCAGATCACGTGACTGATCATGCACTGATCACGTGGCTATCATGCACTGATCACTTGGCTGGTCATACACTGATCACGCAGCTACCATGTACTGTTCACGTGACTGATCATGCAATGATGATGTAATTGATCATGGACTGATAATGTGGCTGATCATGCACTGATCACGTGACTGATCATGCACTGATCACGTGGCTGATCATGCACTGATCACGTGGCTATCATGCACTTATCACATTGCTGGACATACATTGATCATATAGCTACCATGTACCGGTCACGTGAATGATCATACACCCATCAGGTGACTGATCATGCACTGATCACGTGGCTATCATGCACGGACCGCGAGACTGAAAATGCACTGATCACGACTAATCATGCACTGATCACATGACTGCCCATGCACTGATCATGTGGATGATCATACACTAATCATGTGACAGATCATGCACTGATCACGTGGCTGATCATGCAATGATCACGCAGCTACCATGTACTGGTCACATGACTGATCATGCAGTGATCACGTAATTAATCATGCACTGATCACCTGGCTTATCATGCATTGATCATGTGACTGGTCATGTGCTGATCATGTTTGGTGTCATACACTGATCATGTGCCTCTGGAGGCAATGAACAAAGAGCTGAGCAGGCAGGAATCAGTCACCAGGCAATAATCATGGAACTAAGCTCTGAGAAATCATGCTGCTCAGCTGGCAATAATCAAGTAGATGAGCAGGCAGGAATTGCGCAGCACAGGTGGCAATTGTCAAGGAGATGACAGGCAGGAATCGTGCAGCTCAGCTGGCAATTGTCAAGCAGATGAGCAGACAGAAATCACGCAGCTCAGCAGGCCCTAATCACGTGACTGAGCATGCACTGTTCACGTGGCTGATCGCACAACTATCACGTGACTGATCATGCACTGATCACGTGGCTCTCAGGCACTGATCACGTGTTTATCAGGCAACGATCAGTGACTGACAGGCGCTGATCATGGGACTGTGCACGCACTGTTCACGTGGCTATCATGCACTGATCTCGTGACTGCGCATGCACTGATGACGTGGCTGTTCGGGCACTGATCACATGTTTATCAGGCAGTGATCAGTGACTGACAGGCGCTGATCAGGGGACTGTGCACACACTGATCAGGTGGCTGATCAGAAACTGACCACCTGACTGTGCATGCAGTGATCACGTGGCTGGTCGTTCACTGATCACGTGTTTATCATACGGTGATCAGGTGACTGAGAGGCGCTTATCACGTGAATGTGCCGTCAGTGATCACGTGGCTGAGCAGGCACTGATATCGTGACTGAGCATGCACTGATCATGTGCCGGGAGCCGGGGAGTCATTCCACTCTGGACAAAGGTCATGAGGAAGGAGGCTCGGCATACGCAAATGCGGGATCGAGCCTGAGGAGTCCACCCGGATATTCTCGAGCATCTCCCCCGAAAAAAACCAGAGTCTGCCTACTGTATTGCTTTGTGCTCTCACCTCTGATTTCACTGGGGGCTGTCCCCCACCACCATCTCGCTCTCTCTGTCAAAGAGTTAACTTACAGCTCCAATTCATAAAGTTCCTTGTCATTCTTCCCTTTAACTTCCAGCTGAGTCTCCATCTGGAGCGCGGAACCCACCACGCTTACTAATTATGCCTGGGCTGCTAAGACCCACTCGAGAAGGTGTCTAGGGTGAGGCACCTTTCGCTATTCGAGAGGGCGCCTGCGGCCTACGTAAGTGGTGCAAACTTCTTGTCTTGAAGTTTGATTGGTCTTCCGCGTAAAACAAGCTACTCAGTCTCTTTTCTCCACCGAAATTTCCTACTGAGCTCTCCTCATACTATCATTCTTGACATCTCTGATTAGCATATAAATAGTCGCCTAGGCCATCTCTCCTTCGAATACCCTGGATCAGTTGGGGCTGGTCCCCGGCAGGTGGCGACCGAACAGGGACCTCAGGAGGCAATACTCAAAGAGCTGAGCAGACACGAACCACGCAATCAGCAGGCAATAAGCATGGAGCTCAGCAGTGACGAATCATGCTGCTCAACTGGCAATAATCAAGCATGTGACCAGGCAGGAATCACGCAGCTCAGCTGGCAATTGTCAAGCAGATGAGCCGACAGGAATCACGCAGCTCAGATGGCAATTGTCATGTAGATGAGCCGGCAGGAATCACGCAGCTCAGCAGGCCCTGATCACGTGACTCTGCAGGCACTGATCACGTGGCTGATCAAGTCCAGATCACGTGACTGAGCATGCACTGATCACGTGGCTATCATGCACTGTTCACGTGGCTGATCATACACTGGTCACCTGCCTGGTCATGCACAGATCAGCTGACTAATCATGAACTGATCACGTAGCAATCATTCACTGATCACCTGGCTGATCATGCACTGATCACGTGGATATCATGCAATGATCACGTGGCTATCATGCACTGATCACGTGGCTGATCATGCACTGATATCGAGAATGAGCATGGACTGATCACATGACTATCATGTAGTGATCACGTGACTTAATGGTGCTGACCATGTGACTGATCATGCACTGATCACGTGACTGATCATGCAGTGATCACGTGGCTATCATGCATTACTCATGTGGCTGATCATGCAATGATCATGTAGCTACCATGTACAGGACACGTGAATGACCATACACCCATCAGGTGACTGATCATGCACTGATCACGTGGCTATCATGCACTGACCACGAGACTGATCATGCACTGATCACGTCTATATCATGCACTGATCACATGACTGCCCATGCACTGATCACGTGGATGATCATACACTAATCATGTGACAGATCATGCACTGATCACGTGGCTGATCATGCACTGATACCATGACTGAGCATGGACTGATCACATGACTATCATGTAGTGATCACGTGACTTAATGGCGCTGATCATGTGACTGATCATGCGCTGATCATGTTTGCTATCATACACTGATCATGTGCCTCTGGAAGCAATAAACAAAGAGCTGAGTAGGCACGAATCAAACAGTCAGCAGGCAATAATCATGGAACTCAGGTGTGAGGAATCATGCTGCTCAGCTGGCAATAATCAAGCAGCTGAGCAGGCACGAATTATGCAGCACAGCTGGCAATTGTCAAGCAGATGACAGGCAGGAATCGTGCAGCTCAGCTGGCAATTGTCAAGCAGATGAGCAGACAGTAATCACGCAGCTCAGCAGGCCCTGATCACGTGACTGAGCATGCACTGTTCACGTGGCTGATCATACACTGATCACGTGATTGATCATGCACTGATCACTTGGATATCATGCACTGATCACGTGGCTGATCATACACTGTTCACGTGTCTGACCATGCACTGAACACGTGAATAATCATGCACTGATCACGTGACTGATCATGCACTGATCACGTGGCTATCATGCACTGCTAACTTGGCTGATCATGCAATGATCACGCAGCTACCATGTACTGGTCACGTGACTGATCATGCTCAGATCACGTGACTGATCATGCACTGATCACGTGGCTATCATGCACTGATCACTTGGCTGGTCATACACTGATCACGCAGCTACCATGTACTGTTCACGTGACTGATCATGCAATGATGATGTAATTGATCATGGACTGATAATGTGGCTGATCATGCACTGATCACGTGACTGATCATGCACTGATCACGTGGCTGATCATGCACTGATCACGTGGCTATCATGCACTTATCACATTGCTGGACATACATTGATCATATAGCTACCATGTACCGGTCACGTGAATGATCATACACCCATCAGGTGACTGATCATGCACTGATCACGTGGCTATCATGCACGGACCGCGAGACTGAAAATGCACTGATCACGACTAATCATGCACTGATCACATGACTGCCCATGCACTGATCATGTGGATGATCATACACTAATCATGTGACAGATCATGCACTGATCACGTGGCTGATCATGCAATGATCACGCAGCTACCATGTACTGGTCACATGACTGATCATGCAGTGATCACGTAATTAATCATGCACTGATCACCTGGCTTATCATGCATTGATCATGTGACTGGTCATGTGCTGATCATGTTTGGTGTCATACACTGATCATGTGCCTCTGGAGGCAATGAACAAAGAGCTGAGCAGGCAGGAATCAGTCACCAGGCAATAATCATGGAACTAAGCTCTGAGAAATCATGCTGCTCAGCTGGCAATAATCAAGTAGATGAGCAGGCAGGAATTGCGCAGCACAGGTGGCAATTGTCAAGGAGATGACAGGCAGGAATCGTGCAGCTCAGCTGGCAATTGTCAAGCAGATGAGCAGACAGAAATCACGCAGCTCAGCAGGCCCTAATCACGTGACTGAGCATGCACTGTTCACGTGGCTGATCACACAACTATCACGTGACTGATCATGCACTGATCACGTGGCTCTCATGCACTGATCACGTGTTTATCAGGCAACGATCAGTGACTGACAGGCGCTGATCATGGGACTGTGCACGCACTGTTCACGTGGCTATCATGCACTGATCTCGTGACTGCGCATGCACTGATGACGTGGCTGTTCGGGCACTGATCACATGTTTATCAGGCAGTGATCAGTGACTGACAGGCGCTGATCAGGGGACTGTGCACGCACTGATCAGGTGGCTGATCAGAAACTGACCACCTGACTGTGCATGCAGTGATCACGTGGCTGGTCGTTCACTGATCACGTGTTTATCATACGGTGATCAGGTGACTGAGAGGCGCTTATCACGTGAATGTGCCGTCAGTGATCACGTGGCTGAGCAGGCACTGATATCGTGACTGAGCATGCACTGATCATGTGCCGGGAGCCGGGGAGGCATTCCACTCTGGACAAAGGTCATGAGGAAGGAGGCTCGGCATACGCAAATGTGGGATCGAGCCTGAGGAGTCCACCCGGATATTCTCGAGCATCTCCCCCCGAAAAAAACCAGAGTCTGCCTACTGTATTGCTTTGTGCTCTCACCTCTGATTTCACTGGGGGCTGTCCCCCACCACCATCTCGCTCTCTCTGTCAAAGAGTTAACTTACAGCTCCAATTCATAAAGTACCTTGTCATTCTTCCCTTTAACTTCCAGCTGAGTCTCCATCTGGAGCGCGGAACCCACCACGCTTACTAATTATGCCTGGGCTGCTAAGACCCACTCGAGAAGGTGTCTAGGGTGAGGCACCTTTCGCTATTCGAGAGGGCGCCTGCGGCCTACGTAAGTGGTGCAAACTTCTTGTCTTGAAGTTTGATTGGTCTTCCGCGTAAACCAAGCTACTCAGTCTCTTTTCTCCACCGAAATTTCCTACTGAGCTCTCCTCATACTATCATTCTTGACATCTCTGATTAGCATATAAATAGTCGCCTAGGCCATCTCTCCTTCGAATACCCTGGATCAGTTGGGGCTGGTCCCCGGCAGGTGGCGACTGAACAGGGACCTCAGGAGGCAATACTCAAAGAGCTGAGCAGACACGAACCACGCAATCAGCAGGCAATAAGCATGGAGCTCAGCAGTGACGAATCATGCTGCTCAACTGGCAATAATCAAGCATGTGACCAGGCAGGAATCACGCAGCTCAGCTGGCAATTGTCAAGCAGATGAGCCGACAGGAATCACGCAGCTCAGATGGCAATTGTCATGTAGATGAGCCGGCAGGAATCACGCAGCTCAGCAGGCCCTGATCACGTGACTCTGCAGGCACTGATCACGTGGCTGATCAAGTCCAGATCACGTGACTGAGCATGCACTGATCACGTGGCTATCATGCACTGTTCACGTGGCTGATCATACACTGGTCACCTGCCTGGTCATGCACAGATCAGCTGACTAATCATGAACTGATCACGTAGCAATCATTCACTGATCACCTGGCTGATCATGCACTGATCACGTGGATATCATGCAATGATCACGTGGCTATCATGCACTGATCACGTGGCTGATCATGCACTGATATCGAGAATGAGCATGGACTGATCACATGACTATCATGTAGTGATCACGTGACTTAATGGTGCTGACCATGTGACTGATCATGCACTGATCACGTGACTGATCATGCAGTGATCACGTGGCTATCATGCATTACTCATGTGGCTGATCATGCAATGATCATGTAGCTACCATGTACAGGACACGTGAATGACCATACACCCATCAGGTGACTGATCATGCACTGATCACGTGGCTATCATGCACTGACCACGAGACTGATCATGCACTGATCACGTCTATATCATGCACTGATCACATGACTGCCCATGCACTGATCACGTGGATGATCATACACTAATCATGTGACAGATCATGCACTGATCACGTGGCTGATCATGCACTGATACCATGACTGAGCATGGACTGATCACATGACTATCATGTAGTGATCACGTGACTTAATGGCGCTGATCATGTGACTGATCATGCGCTGATCATGTTTGCTATCATACACTGATCATGTGCCTCTGGAAGCAATAAACAAAGAGCTGAGTAGGCACGAATCAAACAGTCAGCAGGCAATAATCATGGAACTCAGGTGTGAGGAATCATGCTGCTCAGCTGGCAATAATCAAGCAGCTGAGCAGGCACGAATTATGCAGCACAGCTGGCAATTGTCAAGCAGATGACAGGCAGGAATCGTGCAGCTCAGCTGGCAATTGTCAAGCAGATGAGCAGACAGTAATCACGCAGCTCAGCAGGCCCTGATCACGTGACTGAGCATGCACTGTTCACGTGGCTGATCATACACTGATCACGTGATTGATCATGCACTGATCACTTGGATATCATGCACTGATCACGTGGCTGATCATACACTGTTCACGTGTCTGACCATGCACTGAACACGTGAATAATCATGCACTGATCACGTGACTGATCATGCACTGATCACGTGGCTATCATGCACTGCTAACTTGGCTGATCATGCAATGATCACGCAGCTACCATGTACTGGTCACGTGACTGATCATGCTCAGATCACGTGACTGATCATGCACTGATCACGTGGCTATCATGCACTGATCACTTGGCTGGTCATACACTGATCACGCAGCTACCATGTACTGTTCACGTGACTGATCATGCAATGATGATGTAATTGATCATGGACTGATAATGTGGCTGATCATGCACTGATCACGTGACTGATCATGCACTGATCACGTGGCTGATCATGCACTGATCACGTGGCTATCATGCACTTATCACATTGCTGGACATACATTGATCATATAGCTACCATGTACCGGTCACGTGAATGATCATACACCCATCAGGTGACTGATCATGCACTGATCACGTGGCTATCATGCACGGACCGCGAGACTGAAAATGCACTGATCACGACTAATCATGCACTGATCACATGACTGCCCATGCACTGATCATGTGGATGATCATACACTAATCATGTGACAGATCATGCACTGATCACGTGGCTGATCATGCAATGATCACGCAGCTACCATGTACTGGTCACATGACTGATCATGCAGTGATCACGTAATTAATCATGCACTGATCACCTGGCTTATCATGCATTGATCATGTGACTGGTCATGTGCTGATCATGTTTGGTGTCATACACTGATCATGTGCCTCTGGAGGCAATGAACAAAGAGCTGAGCAGGCAGGAATCAGTCACCAGGCAATAATCATGGAACTAAGCTCTGAGAAATCATGCTGCTCAGCTGGCAATAATCAAGTAGATGAGCAGGCAGGAATTGCGCAGCACAGGTGGCAATTGTCAAGGAGATGACAGGCAGGAATCGTGCAGCTCAGCTGGCAATTGTCAAGCAGATGAGCAGACAGAAATCACGCAGCTCAGCAGGCCCTAATCACGTGACTGAGCATGCACTGTTCACGTGGCTGATCGCACAACTATCACGTGACTGATCATGCACTGATCACGTGGCTCTCATGCACTGATCACGTGTTTATCAGGCAACGATCAGTGACTGACAGGCGCTGATCATGGGACTGTGCACGCACTGTTCACGTGGCTATCATGCACTGATCTCGTGACTGCGCATGCACTGATGACGTGGCTGTTCGGGCACTGATCACATGTTTATCAGGCAGTGATCAGTGACTGACAGGCGCTGATCAGGGGACTGTGCACGCACTGATCAGGTGGCTGATCAGAAACTGACCACCTGACTGTGCATGCAGTGATCACGTGGCTGGTCGTTCACTGATCACGTGTTTACCATACGGTGATCAGGTGACTGAGAGGCGCTTATCACGTGAATGTGCCGTCAGTGATCACGTGGCTGAGCAGGCACTGATATCGTGACTGAGCATGCACTGATCATGTGCCGGGAGCCGGGGAGGCATTCCACTCTGGACAAAGGTCATGAGGAAGGAGGCTCGGCATACGCAAATGCGGGATCGAGCCTCAGGAGTCCACCCGGATATTCTCGAGCATCTCCCCCCAAAAAACCGGAGTCTGCCTACTGTATTGCTTTGTGCTCTCACCTCTGATTTCACTGGGGGCTGTCCCCCACCACCATCTCGCTCTCTCTGTCAAAGAGTTAACTTACAGCTCCAATTCATAAAGTTCCTTGTCATTCTTCCCTTTAACTTCCAGCTGAGTCTCCATCTGGAGCGCGGAACCCACCACGCTTACTAATTATGCCTGGGCTGCTAAGACCCACTCGAGAAGGTGTCTAGGGTGAGGCACCTTTCGCTATTCGAGAGGGCGCCTGCGGCCTACGTAAGTGGTGCAAACTTCTTGTCTTGAAGTTTGATTGGTCTTCCGCGTAAAACAAGCTGCTCAGTCTCTTTTTTCCACCGAAATTTCCTACTGAGCTCTCCTCATACTATCATTCTTGACATCTCTGATTAGCATATAAATAGTCGCCTAGGCCATCTCTCCTTCGAATACCCTGGATCAGTTGGGGCTGGTCCCCGGCAGGTGGCGACCGAACAGGGACCTCAGGAGGCAATACTCAAAGAGCTGAGCAGACACGAACCACGCAATCAGCAGGCAATAAGCATGGAGCTCTGCAGTGACGAATCATGCTGCTCAACTGGCAATAATCAAGCATGTGACCAGGCAGGAATCACGCAGCTCAGCTGGCAATTGTCAAGCAGATGAGCCGACAGGAATCACGCAGCTCAGATGGCAATTGTCATGTAGATGAGCCGGCAGGAATCACGCAGCTCAGCAGGCCCTGATCACGTGACTCTGCAGGCACTGATCACGTGGCTGATCAAGTCCAGATCACGTGACTGAGCATGCACTGATCACGTGGCTATCATGCACTGTTCACGTGGCTGATCATACACTGGTCACCTGCCTGGTCATGCACAGATCAGCTGACTAATCATGAACTGATCACGTAGCAATCATTCACTGATCACCTGGCTGATCATGCACTGATCACGTGGATATCATGCAATGATCACGTGGCTATCATGCACTGATCACGTGGCTGATCATGCACTGATATCGAGAATGAGCATGGACTGATCACATGACTATCATGTAGTGATCACGTGACTTAATGGTGCTGACCATGTGACTGATCATGCACTGATCACGTGACTGATCATGCAGTGATCACGTGGCTATCATGCATTACTCATGTGGCTGATCATGCAATGATCATGTAGCTACCATGTACAGGACACGTGAATGACCATACACCCATCAGGTGACTGATCATGCACTGATCACGTGGCTATCATGCACTGACCACGAGACTGATCATGCACTGATCACGTCTATATCATGCACTGATCACATGACTGCCCATGCACTGATCACGTGGATGATCATACACTAATCATGTGACAGATCATGCACTGATCACGTGGCTGATCATGCACTGATACCATGACTGAGCATGGACTGATCACATGACTATCATGTAGTGATCACGTGACTTAATGGCGCTGATCATGTGACTGATCATGCGCTGATCATGTTTGCTATCATACACTGATCATGTGCCTCTGGAAGCAATAAACAAAGAGCTGAGTAGGCACGAATCAAACAGTCAGCAGGCAATAATCATGGAACTCAGGTGTGAGGAATCATGCTGCTCAGCTGGCAATAATCAAGCAGCTGAGCAGGCACGAATTATGCAGCACAGCTGGCAATTGTCAAGCAGATGACAGGCAGGAATCGTGCAGCTCAGCTGGCAATTGTCAAGCAGATGAGCAGACAGTAATCACGCAGCTCAGCAGGCCCTGATCACGTGACTGAGCATGCACTGTTCACGTGGCTGATCATACACTGATCACGTGATTGATCATGCACTGATCACTTGGATATCATGCACTGATCACGTGGCTGATCATACACTGTTCACGTGTCTGACCATGCACTGAACACGTGAATAATCATGCACTGATCACGTGACTGATCATGCACTGATCACGTGGCTATCATGCACTGCTAACTTGGCTGATCATGCAATGATCACGCAGCTACCATGTACTGGTCACGTGACTGATCATGCTCAGATCACGTGACTGATCATGCACTGATCACGTGGCTATCATGCACTGATCACTTGGCTGGTCATACACTGATCACGCAGCTACCATGTACTGTTCACGTGACTGATCATGCAATGATGATGTAATTGATCATGGACTGATAATGTGGCTGATCATGCACTGATCACGTGGCTGATCATGCACTGATCACGTGGCTATCATGCACTTATCACATTGCTGGACATACATTGATCATATAGCTACCATGTACCGGTCACGTGAATGATCATACACCCATCAGGTGACTGATCATGCACTGATCACGTGGCTATCATGCACGGACCGCGAGACTGAAAATGCACTGATCACGACTAATCATGCACTGATCACATGACTGCCCATGCACTGATCATGTGGATGATCATACACTAATCATGTGACAGATCATGCACTGATCACGTGGCTGATCATGCAATGATCACGCAGCTACCATGTACTGGTCACATGACTGATCATGCAGTGATCACGTAATTAATCATGCACTGATCACCTGGCTTATCATGCATTGATCATGTGACTGGTCATGTGCTGATCATGTTTGGTGTCATACACTGATCATGTGCCTCTGGAGGCAATGAACAAAGAGCTGAGCAGGCAGGAATCAGTCACCAGGCAATAATCATGGAACTAAGCTCTGAGAAATCATGCTGCTCAGCTGGCAATAATCAAGTAGATGAGCAGGCAGGAATTGCGCAGCACAGGTGGCAATTGTCAAGGAGATGACAGGCAGGAATCGTGCAGCTCAGCTGGCAATTGTCAAGCAGATGAGCAGACAGAAATCACGCAGCTCAGCAGGCCCTAATCACGTGACTGAGCATGCACTGTTCACGTGGCTGATCACACAACTATCACGTGACTGATCATGCACTGATCACGTGGCTCTCAGGCACTGATCACGTGTTTATCAGGCAACGATCAGTGACTGACAGGCGCTGATCATGGGACTGTGCACGCACTGTTCACGTGGCTATCATGCACTGATCTCGTGACTGCGCATGCACTGATGACGTGGCTGTTCGGGCACTGATCACATGTTTATCAGGCAGTGATCAGTGACTGACAGGCGCTGATCAGGGGACTGTGCACGCACTGATCAGGTGGCTGATCAGAAACTGACCACCTGACTGTGCATGCAGTGATCACGTGGCTGGTCGTTCACTGATCACGTGTTTATCATACGGTGATCAGGTGACTGAGAGGCGCTTATCACGTGAATGTGCCGTCAGTGATCACGTGGCTGAGCAGGCACTGATATCGTGACTGAGCATGCACTGATCATGTGCCGGGAGCCGGGGAGTCATTCCACTCTGGACAAAGGTCATGAGGAAGGAGGCTCGGCATACGCAAATGCGGGATCGAGCCTGAGGAGTCCACCCGGATATTCTCGAGCATCTCCCCCGAAAAAAACCAGAGTCTGCCTACTGTATTGCTTTGTGCTCTCACCTCTGATTTCACTGGGGGCTGTCCCCCACCACCATCTCGCTCTCTCTGTCAAAGAGTTAACTTACAGCTCCAATTCATAAAGTTCCTTGTCATTCTTCCCTTTAACTTCCAGCTGAGTCTCCATCTGGAGCGCGGAACCCACCACGCTTACTAATTATGCCTGGGCTGCTAAGACCCACTCGAGAAGGTGTCTAGGGTGAGGCACCTTTCGCTATTCGAGAGGGCGCCTGCGGCCTACGTAAGTGGTGCAAACTTCTTGTCTTGAAGTTTGATTGGTCTTCCGCGTAAACCAAGCTACTCAGTCTCTTTTCTCCACCGAAATTTCCTACTGAGCTCTCCTCATACTATCATTCTTGACATCTCTGATTAGCATATAAATAGTCGCCTAGGCCATCTCTCCTTCGAATACCCTGGATCAGTTGGGGCTGGTCCCCGGCAGGTGGCGACCGAACAGGGACCTCAGGAGGCAATACTCAAAGAGCTGAGCAGACACGAACCACGCAATCAGCAGGCAATAAGCATGGAGCTCAGCAGTGACGAATCATGCTGCTCAACTGGCAATAATCAAGCATGTGACCAGGCAGGAATCACGCAGCTCAGCTGGCAATTGTCAAGCAGATGAGCCGACAGGAATCACGCAGCTCAGATGGCAATTGTCATGTAGATGAGCCGGCAGGAATCACGCAGCTCAGCAGGCCCTGATCACGTGACTCTGCAGGCACTGATCACGTGGCTGATCAAGTCCAGATCACGTGACTGAGCATGCACTGATCACGTGGCTATCATGCACTGTTCACGTGGCTGATCATACACTGGTCACCTGCCTGGTCATGCACAGATCAGCTGACTAATCATGAACTGATCACGTAGCAATCATTCACTGATCACCTGGCTGATCATGCACTGATCACGTGGATATCATGCAATGATCACGTGGCTATCATGCACTGATCACGTGGCTGATCATGCACTGATATCGAGAATGAGCATGGACTGATCACATGACTATCATGTAGTGATCACGTGACTTAATGGTGCTGACCATGTGACTGATCATGCACTGATCACGTGACTGATCATGCAGTGATCACGTGGCTATCATGCATTACTCATGTGGCTGATCATGCAATGATCATGTAGCTACCATGTACAGGACACGTGAATGACCATACACCCATCAGGTGACTGATCATGCACTGATCACGTGGCTATCATGCACTGACCACGAGACTGATCATGCACTGATCACGTCTATATCATGCACTGATCACATGACTGCCCATGCACTGATCACGTGGATGATCATACACTAATCATGTGACAGATCATGCACTGATCACGTGGCTGATCATGCACTGATACCATGACTGAGCATGGACTGATCACATGACTATCATGTAGTGATCACGTGACTTAATGGCGCTGATCATGTGACTGATCATGCGCTGATCATGTTTGCTATCATACACTGATCATGTGCCTCTGGAAGCAATAAACAAAGAGCTGAGTAGGCACGAATCAAACAGTCAGCAGGCAATAATCATGGAACTCAGGTGTGAGGAATCATGCTGCTCAGCTGGCAATAATCAAGCAGCTGAGCAGGCACGAATTATGCAGCACAGCTGGCAATTGTCAAGCAGATGACAGGCAGGAATCGTGCAGCTCAGCTGGCAATTGTCAAGCAGATGAGCAGACAGTAATCACGCAGCTCAGCAGGCCCTGATCACGTGACTGAGCATGCACTGTTCACGTGGCTGATCATACACTGATCACGTGATTGATCATGCACTGATCACTTGGATATCATGCACTGATCACGTGGCTGATCATACACTGTTCACGTGTCTGACCATGCACTGAACACGTGAATAATCATGCACTGATCACGTGACTGATCATGCACTGATCACGTGGCTATCATGCACTGCTAACTTGGCTGATCATGCAATGATCACGAAGCTACCATGTACTGGTCACGTGACTGATCATGCTCAGATCACGTGACTGATCATGCACTGATCACGTGGCTATCATGCACTGATCACTTGGCTGGTCATACACTGATCACGCAGCTACCATGTACTGTTCACGTGACTGATCATGCAATGATGATGTAATTGATCATGGACTGATAATGTGGCTGATCATGCACTGATCACGTGACTGATCATGCACTGATCACGTGGCTGATCATGCACTGATCACGTGGCTATCATGCACTTATCACATTGCTGGACATACATTGATCATATAGCTACCATGTACCGGTCACGTGAATGATCATACACCCATCAGGTGACTGATCATGCACTGATCACGTGGCTATCATGCACGGACCGCGAGACTGAAAATGCACTGATCACGACTAATCATGCACTGATCACATGACTGCCCATGCACTGATCATGTGGATGATCATACACTAATCATGTGACAGATCATGCACTGATCACGTGGCTGATCATGCAATGATCACGCAGCTACCATGTACTGGTCACATGACTGATCATGCAGTGATCACGTAATTAATCATGCACTGATCACCTGGCTTATCATGCATTGATCATGTGACTGGTCATGTGCTGATCATGTTTGGTGTCATACACTGATCATGTGCCTCTGGAGGCAATGAACAAAGAGCTGAGCAGGCAGGAATCAGTCACCAGGCAATAATCATGGAACTAAGCTCTGAGAAATCATGCTGCTCAGCTGGCAATAATCAAGTAGATGAGCAGGCAGGAATTGCGCAGCACAGGTGGCAATTGTCAAGGAGATGACAGGCAGGAATCGTGCAGCTCAGCTGGCAATTGTCAAGCAGATGAGCAGACAGAAATCACGCAGCTCAGCAGGCCCTAATCACGTGACTGAGCATGCACTGTTCACGTGGCTGATCACACAACTATCACGTGACTGATCATGCACTGATCACGTGGCTCTCAGGCACTGATCACGTGTTTATCAGGCAACGATCAGTGACTGACAGGCGCTGATCATGGGACTGTGCACGCACTGTTCACGTGGCTATCATGCACTGATCTCGTGACTGCGCATGCACTGATGACGTGGCTGTTCGGGCACTGATCACATGTTTATCAGGCAGTGATCAGTGACTGACAGGCGCTGATCAGGGGACTGTGCACGCACTGATCAGGTGGCTGATCAGAAACTGACCACCTGACTGTGCATGCAGTGATCACGTGGCTGGTCGTTCACTGATCACGTGTTTATCATACGGTGATCAGGTGACTGAGAGGCGCTTATCACGTGAATGTGCCGTCAGTGATCACGTGGCTGAGCAGGCACTGATATCGTGACTGAGCATGCACTGATCATGTGCCGGGAGCCGGGGAGTCATTCCACTCTGGACAAAGGTCATGAGGAAGGAGGCTCGGCATACGCAAATGCGGGATCGAGCCTGAGGAGTCCACCCGGATATTCTCGAGCATCTCCCCCGAAAAAAACCAGAGTCTGCCTACTGTATTGCTTTGTGCTCTCACCTCTGATTTCACTGGGGGCTGTCCCCCACCACCATCTCGCTCTCTCTGTCAAAGAGTTAACTTACAGCTCCAATTCATAAAGTTCCTTGTCATTCTTCCCTTTAACTTCCAGCTGAGTCTCCATCTGGAGCGCGGAACCCACCATGCTTACTAATTATGCCTGGGCTGCTAAGACCCACTCGAGAAGGTGTCTAGGGTGAGGCACCTTTCGCTATTCGAGAGGGCGCCTGCGGCCTACGTAAGTGGTGCAAACTTCTTGTCTTGAAGTTTGATTGGTCTTCCGCGTAAACCAAGCTACTCAGTCTCTTTTCTCCACCGAAATTTCCTACTGAGCTCTCCTCATACTATCATTCTTGACATCTCTGATTAGCATATAAATAGTCGCCTAGGCCATCTCTCCTTCGAATACCCTGGATCAGTTGGGGCTGGTCCCCGGCAGGTGGCGACCGAACAGGGACCTCAGGAGGCAATACTCAAAGAGCTGAGCAGACACGAACCACGCAATCAGCAGGCAATAAGCATGGAGCTCAGCAGTGACGAATCATGCTGCTCAACTGGCAATAATCAAGCATGTGACCAGGCAGGAATCACGCAGCTCAGCTGGCAATTGTCAAGCAGATGAGCCGACAGGAATCACGCAGCTCAGATGGCAATTGTCATGTAGATGAGCCGGCAGGAATCACGCAGCTCAGCAGGCCCTGATCACGTGACTCTGCAGGCACTGATCACGTGGCTGATCAAGTCCAGATCACGTGACTGAGCATGCACTGATCACGTGGCTATCATGCACTGATGACGTGACTGCGCATGCACTGATGACGTGGCTGATCAGGCACTGATCACATAGCTCATCATGCACTGATCACGTGTTTATCAGGCAATGATCAGTGACTGACAGGCGCTGATAATGGGACTGTGCACGCACTGATCACATGGCTATCATGCACTGATCACGTGACTGCGCATGCACTGATGACGTGGCTGTTCGGGTACTGATCACGTGTTTATCAGGCAGTGATCAGTGACTGACAGGCGCTGATCAGGGGACTGTGCACGCACTGATCAGGTGGCTGATCAGGAACTGACCACCTGACCGCGCATGCGGTCATCACGTGGCTGGTCGTTCACTGATCACGTGTTTATCATACGGTGATCACGTGACTGAGAGGCGCTGATCACGTGACTGTGCCGTCAGTGATCACGTGGCTGAGCAGGCACTGATATCGTGACTGAGCATGCACTGATCATGTGCCGGGAGCCGGGGAGGCATTCCACTCTGGACAAAGGTCATGAGGAAGGAGGCTCGGCATACGCAAATGTGGGATCGAGCCTCAGGAGTCCACCCGGATATTCTCGAGCATCTCCCCCCAAAAAAACCGGAGTCTGCCTACTGTATTGCTTTGTGCTCTCACCTCTGATTTCACTGGGGGCTGTCCCCCACCACCATCTCGCTCTCTCTGTCAAAGAGTTAACTTACAGCTCCAATTCATAAAGTTCCTTGTCATTCTTCCCTTTAACTTCCAGCTCAGTCTCCATCTGGAACGCGGACCCCACAACGCTTACTAATTATGCCTGGGCTGCTAAGACCCACTCGAGAAGGTGTCTAGGGTGAGGCACCTTTCGCTATTCGAGAGGGCGCCTGCGGCCTACGTAAGTGGTGCAAACTTCTTGTCTTGAAGTTTGATTGGTCTTCCGCGTAAACCAAGCTGCTCAGTCTCTTTTCTCCACCGAATTTTCCTACTGAGCTCTCCTCATACTATTATTCTTGACATCTCTGATTAGCATATAAATAGTCGCCTAGGCCATCTCTCCTTCGAATACCCTGGATCAGTTGGGGCTGGTCCCCGGCAGGTGGCGACCGAACAGGGACCTCAGGAGGCAATACTCAAAGAGCTGAGCAGACACGAACCACGCAATCAGCAGGCAATAAGCATGGAGCTCAGCAGTGACGAATCATGCTGCTCAGCTGGCAATAATCAAGCACGTGACCAGGCAGGAATCACGCAGCTCAGCTGGCAATTGTCAAGCAGATGAGCCGAGAGGAATCACGCAGGTCAGCTGGCAATTGTCATGCAGATGAGCCGGCAGAAATCACGCAGCTCAGCAGGCCCTGATCACGTGACTCTGCAGGCACTGATCACGTGGCTGATCAAGTCCAGATCACGTGACTGAGCATGCACTGATCACGTGGCTATCATGCACTGTTCACATGGCTGATCATACACTGGTCACCTGCCTGGTCATGCACAGATCAGCTGACTAATCATGAACTGATCACGTAGCAATCATTCACTGATCACCTGGCTGATCATGCACTGATCACGTGGATATCATGCAATGATCACGTGGCTATCATGCACTGATCACGTGGCTGATCATGCACTGATACCGAGAATGAGCATGGACTGATCACATGACTATCATGTAGTGATCACGTGACTTAATGGTGCTGACCATGTGACTGATCATGCACTGATCACGTGACTGATCATGCAGTGATCACGTGGCTATCATGCATTACTCATGTGGCTGATCATGCAATGATCATGTAGCTACCATGTACAGGACACGTGAATGACCATACACCCATCAGGTGACTGATCATGCACTGATCACGTGGCTATCATGCACTGACCACGAGACTGATCATGCACTGATCACGTCTATATCATGCACTGATCACATGACTGCCCATGCACTGATCACGTGGATGATCATACACTAATCATGTGACAGATCATGCACTGATCACGTGGCTGATCATGCACTGATACCATGACTGAGCATGGACTGATCACATGACTATCATGTAGTGATCACGTGACTTAATGGCGCTGATCATGTGACTGATCATGCGCTGATCATGTTTGCTATCATACACTGATCATGTGCCTCTGGAAGCAATAAACAAAGAGCTGAGTAGGCACGAATCAAACAGTCAGCAGGCAATAATCATGGAACTCAGGTGTGAGGAATCATGCTGCTCAGCTGGCAATAATCAAGCAGCTGAGCAGGCACGAATTATGCAGCACAGCTGGCAATTGTCAAGCAGATGACAGGCAGGAATCGTGCAGCTCAGCTGGCAATTGTCAAGCAGATGAGCAGACAGTAATCACGCAGCTCAGCAGGCCCTGATCACGTGACTGAGCATGCACTGTTCACGTGGCTGATCATACACTGATCACGTGATTGATCATGCACTGATCACTTGGATATCATGCACTGATCACGTGGCTGATCATACACTGTTCACGTGTCTGACCATGCACTGAACACGTGAATAATCATGCACTGATCACGTGACTGATCATGCACTGATCACGTGGCTATCATGCACTGCTAACTTGGCTGATCATGCAATGATCACGCAGCTACCATGTACTGGTCACGTGACTGATCATGCTCAGATCACGTGACTGATCATGCACTGATCACGTGGCTATCATGCACTGATCACTTGGCTGGTCATACACTGATCACGCAGCTACCATGTACTGTTCACGTGACTGATCATGCAATGATGATGTAATTGATCATGGACTGATAATGTGGCTGATCATGCACTGATCACGTGACTGATCATGCACTGATCACGTGGCTGATCATGCACTGATCACGTGGCTATCATGCACTTATCACATTGCTGGACATACATTGATCATATAGCTACCATGTACCGGTCACGTGAATGATCATACACCCATCAGGTGACTGATCATGCACTGATCACGTGGCTATCATGCACGGACCGCGAGACTGAAAATGCACTGATCACGACTAATCATGCACTGATCACATGACTGCCCATGCACTGATCATGTGGATGATCATACACTAATCATGTGACAGATCATGCACTGATCACGTGGCTGATCATGCAATGATCACGCAGCTACCATGTACTGGTCACATGACTGATCATGCAGTGATCACGTAATTAATCATGCACTGATCACCTGGCTTATCATGCATTGATCATGTGACTGGTCATGTGCTGATCATGTTTGGTGTCATACACTGATCATGTGCCTCTGGAGGCAATGAACAAAGAGCTGAGCAGGCAGGAATCAGTCACCAGGCAATAATCATGGAACTAAGCTCTGAGAAATCATGCTGCTCAGCTGGCAATAATCAAGTAGATGAGCAGGCAGGAATTGCGCAGCACAGGTGGCAATTGTCAAGGAGATGACAGGCAGGAATCGTGCAGCTCAGCTGGCAATTGTCAAGCAGATGAGCAGACAGAAATCACGCAGCTCAGCAGGCCCTAATCACGTGACTGAGCATGCACTGTTCACGTGGCTGATCACACAACTATCACGTGACTGATCATGCACTGATCACGTGGCTCTCAGGCACTGATCACGTGTTTATCAGGCAACGATCAGTGACTGACAGGCGCTGATCATGGGACTGTGCACGCACTGTTCACGTGGCTATCATGCACTGATCTCGTGACTGCGCATGCACTGATGACGTGGCTGTTCGGGCACTGATCACATGTTTATCAGGCAGTGATCAGTGACTGACAGGCGCTGATCAGGGGACTGTGCACGCACTGATCAGGTGGCTGATCAGAAACTGACCACCTGACTGTGCATGCAGTGATCACGTGGCTGGTCGTTCACTGATCACGTGTTTATCATACGGTGATCAGGTGACTGAGAGGCGCTTATCACGTGAATGTGCCGTCAGTGATCACGTGGCTGAGCAGGCACTGATATCGTGACTGAGCATGCACTGATCATGTGCCGGGAGCCGGGGAGTCATTCCACTCTGGACAAAGGTCATGAGGAAGGAGGCTCGGCATACGCAAATGCGGGATCGAGCCTGAGGAGTCCACCCGGATATTCTCGAGCATCTCCCCCGAAAAAAACCAGAGTCTGCCTACTGTATTGCTTTGTGCTCTCACCTCTGATTTCACTGGGGGCTGTCCCCCACCACCATCTCGCTCTCTCTGTCAAAGAGTTAACTTACAGCTCCAATTCATAAAGTTCCTTGTCATTCTTCCCTTTAACTTCCAGCTGAGTCTCCATCTGGAGCGCGGAACCCACCACGCTTACTAATTATGCCTGGGCTGCTAAGACCCACTCGAGAAGGTGTCTAGGGTGAGGCACCTTTCGCTATTCGAGAGGGCGCCTGCGGCCTACGTAAGTGGTGCAAACTTCTTGTCTTGAAGTTTGATTGGTCTTCCGCGTAAAACAAGCTACTCAGTCTCTTTTCTCCACCGAAATTTCCTACTGAGCTCTCCTCATACTATCATTCTTGACATCTCTGATTAGCATATAAATAGTCGCCTAGGCCATCTCTCCTTCGAATACCCTGGATCAGTTGGGGCTGGTCCCCGGCAGGTGGCGACCGAACAGGGACCTCAGGAGGCAATACTCAAAGAGCTGAGCAGACACGAACCACGCAATCAGCAGGCAATAAGCATGGAGCTCAGCAGTGACGAATCATGCTGCTCAACTGGCAATAATCAAGCATGTGACCAGGCAGGAATCACGCAGCTCAGCTGGCAATTGTCAAGCAGATGAGCCGACAGGAATCACGCAGCTCAGATGGCAATTGTCATGTAGATGAGCCGGCAGGAATCACGCAGCTCAGCAGGCCCTGATCACGTGACTCTGCAGGCACTGATCACGTGGCTGATCAAGTCCAGATCACGTGACTGAGCATGCACTGATCACGTGGCTATCATGCACTGATGACGTGACTGCGCATGCACTGATGACGTGGCTGATCAGGCACTGATCACATAGCTCATCATGCACTGATCACGTGTTTATCAGGCAATGATCAGTGACTGACAGGCGCTGATAATGGGACTGTGCACGCACTGATCACATGGCTATCATGCACTGATCACGTGACTGCGCATGCACTGATGACGTGGCTGTTCGGGTACTGATCACGTGTTTATCAGGCAGTGATCAGTGACTGACAGGCGCTGATCAGGGGACTGTGCACGCACTGATCAGGTGGCTGATCAGGAACTGACCACCTGACCGCGCATGCAGTGATCACGTGGCTGGTCGTTCACTGATCACGTGTTTATCATACGGTGATCACGTGACTGAGAGGCGCTGATCACGTGACTGTGCCGTCAGTGATCACGTGGCTGAGCAGGCACTGATATCGTGACTGAGCATGCACTGATCATGTGCCGGGAGCCGGGGAGGCATTCCACTCTGGACAAAGGTCATGAGGAAGGAGGCTCGGCATACGCAAATGTGGGATCGAGCCTCAGGAGTCCACCCGGATATTCTCGAGCATCTCCCCCCCAAAAAACCGGAGTCTGCCTACTGTATTGCTTTGTGCTCTCACCTCTGATTTCACTGGGGGCTGTCCCCCACCACCATCTCGCTCTCTCTGTCAAAGAGTTAACTTACAGCTCCAATTCATAAAGTTCCTTGTCATTCTTCCCTTTAACTTCCAGCTCAGTCTCCATCTGGAACGCGGACCCCACAACGCTTACTAATTATGCCTGGGCTGCTAAGACCCACTCGAGAAGGTGTCTAGGGTGAGGCACCTTTCGCTATTCGAGAGGGCGCCTGCGGCCTACGTAAGTGGTGCAAACTTCTTGTCTTGAAGTTTGATTGGTCTTCCGCGTAAACCAAGCTGCTCAGTCTCTTTTCTCCACCGAATTTTCCTACTGAGCTCTCCTCATACTATTATTCTTGACATCTCTGATTAGCATATAAATAGTCGCCTAGGCCATCTCTCCTTCGAATACCCTGGATCAGTTGGGGCTGGTCCCCGGCAGGTGGCGACCGAACAGGGACCTCAGGAGGCAATACTCAAAGAGCTGAGCAGACACGAACCACGCAATCAGCAGGCAATAAGCATGGAGCTCAGCAGTGACGAATCATGCTGCTCAGCTGGCAATAATCAAGCACGTGACCAGGCAGGAATCACGCAGCTCAGCTGGCAATTGTCAAGCAGATGAGCCGAGAGGAATCACGCAGGTCAGCTGGCAATTGTCATGCAGATGAGCCGGCAGAAATCACGCAGCTCAGCAGGCCCTGATCACGTGACTCTGCAGGCACTGATCACGTGGCTGATCAAGTCCAGATCACGTGACTGAGCATGCACTGATCACGTGGCTATCATGCACTGTTCACATGGCTGATCATACACTGGTCACCTGCCTGGTCATGCACAGATCAGCTGACTAATCATGAACTGATCACGTAGCAATCATTCACTGATCACCTGGCTGATCATGCACTGATCACGTGGATATCATGCAATGATCACGTGGCTATCATGCACTGATCACGTGGCTGATCATGCACTGATACCGAGAATGAGCATGGACTGATCACATGACTATCATGTAGTGATCACGTGACTTAATGGTGCTGACCATGTGACTGATCATGCACTGATCACGTGACTGATCATGCAGTGATCACGTGGCTATCATGCATTACTCATGTGGCTGATCATGCAATGATCATGTAGCTACCATGTACAGGACACGTGAATGACCATACACCCATCAGGTGACTGATCATGCACTGATCACGTGGCTATCATGCACTGACCACGAGACTGATCATGCACTGATCACGTCTATATCATGCACTGATCACATGACTGCCCATGCACTGATCACGTGGATGATCATACACTAATCATGTGACAGATCATGCACTGATCACGTGGCTGATCATGCACTGATACCATGACTGAGCATGGACTGATCACATGACTATCATGTAGTGATCACGTGACTTAATGGCGCTGATCATGTGACTGATCATGCGCTGATCATGTTTGCTATCATACACTGATCATGTGCCTCTGGAAGCAATAAACAAAGAGCTGAGTAGGCACGAATCAAACAGTCAGCAGGCAATAATCATGGAACTCAGGTGTGAGGAATCATGCTGCTCAGCTGGCAATAATCAAGCAGCTGAGCAGGCACGAATTATGCAGCACAGCTGGCAATTGTCAAGCAGATGACAGGCAGGAATCGTGCAGCTCAGCTGGCAATTGTCAAGCAGATGAGCAGACAGTAATCACGCAGCTCAGCAGGCCCTGATCACGTGACTGAGCATGCACTGTTCACGTGGCTGATCATACACTGATCACGTGATTGATCATGCACTGATCACTTGGATATCATGCACTGATCACGTGGCTGATCATACACTGTTCACGTGTCTGACCATGCACTGAACACGTGAATAATCATGCACTGATCACGTGACTGATCATGCACTGATCACGTGGCTATCATGCACTGCTAACTTGGCTGATCATGCAATGATCACGCAGCTACCATGTACTGGTCACGTGACTGATCATGCTCAGATCACGTGACTGATCATGCACTGATCACGTGGCTATCATGCACTGATCACTTGGCTGGTCATACACTGATCACGCAGCTACCATGTACTGTTCACGTGACTGATCATGCAATGATGATGTAATTGATCATGGACTGATAATGTGGCTGATCATGCACTGATCACGTGACTGATCATGCACTGATCACGTGGCTGATCATGCACTGATCACGTGGCTATCATGCACTTATCACATTGCTGGACATACATTGATCATATAGCTACCATGTACCGGTCACGTGAATGATCATACACCCATCAGGTGACTGATCATGCACTGATCACGTGGCTATCATGCACGGACCGCGAGACTGAAAATGCACTGATCACGACTAATCATGCACTGATCACATGACTGCCCATGCACTGATCATGTGGATGATCATACACTAATCATGTGACAGATCATGCACTGATCACGTGGCTGATCATGCAATGATCACGCAGCTACCATGTACTGGTCACATGACTGATCATGCAGTGATCACGTAATTAATCATGCACTGATCACCTGGCTTATCATGCATTGATCATGTGACTGGTCATGTGCTGATCATGTTTGGTGTCATACACTGATCATGTGCCTCTGGAGGCAATGAACAAAGAGCTGAGCAGGCAGGAATCAGTCACCAGGCAATAATCATGGAACTAAGCTCTGAGAAATCATGCTGCTCAGCTGGCAATAATCAAGTAGATGAGCAGGCAGGAATTGCGCAGCACAGGTGGCAATTGTCAAGGAGATGACAGGCAGGAATCGTGCAGCTCAGCTGGCAATTGTCAAGCAGATGAGCAGACAGAAATCACGCAGCTCAGCAGGCCCTAATCACGTGACTGAGCATGCACTGTTCACGTGGCTGATCACACAACTATCACGTGACTGATCATGCACTGATCACGTGGCTCTCATGCACTGATCACGTGTTTATCAGGCAACGATCAGTGACTGACAGGCGCTGATCATGGGACTGTGCACGCACTGTTCACGTGGCTATCATGCACTGATCTCGTGACTGTGCATGCACTGATGACGTGGCTGTTCGGGCACTGATCACATGTTTATCAGGCAGTGATCAGTGACTGACAGGCGCTGATCAGGGGACTGTGCACGCACTGATCAGGTGGCTGATCAGAAACTGACCACCTGACTGTGCATGCAGTGATCACGTGGCTGGTCGTTCACTGATCACGTGTTTATCATACGGTGATCAGGTGACTGAGAGGCGCTTATCACGTGAATGTGCCGTCAGTGATCACGTGGCTGAGCAGGCACTGATATCGTGACTGAGCATGCACTGATCATGTGCCGGGAGCCGGGGAGTCATTCCACTCTGGACAAAGGTCATGAGGAAGGAGGCTCGGCATACGCAAATGCGGGATCGAGCCTGAGGAGTCCACCCGGATATTCTCGAGCATCTCCCCCCGAAAAAAACCAGAGTCTGCCTACTGTATTGCTTTGTGCTCTCACCTCTGATTTCACTGGGGGCTGTCCCCCACCACCATCTCGCTCTCTCTGTCAAAGAGTTAACTTACAGCTCCAATTCATAAAGTTCCTTGTCATTCTTCCCTTTAACTTCCAGCTGAGTCTCCATCTGGAGCGCGGAACCCACCACGCTTACTAATTATGCCTGGGCTGCTAAGACCCACTCGAGAAGGTGTCTAGGGTGAGGCACCTTTCGCTATTCGAGAGGCGCCTGCGGCCTACGTAAGTGGTGCAAACTTCTTGTCTTGAAGTTTGATTGGTCTTCCGCGTAAAACAAGCTACTCAGTCTCTTTTCTCCACCGAAATTTCCTACTGAGCTCTCCTCATACTATCATTCTTGACATCTCTGATTAGCATATAAATAGTCGCCTAGGCCATCTCTCCTTCGAATACCCTGGATCAGTTGGGGCTGGTCCCCGGCAGGTGGCGACCGAACAGGGACCTCAGGAGGCAATACTCAAAGAGCTGAGCAGACACGAACCACGCAATCAGCAGGCAATAAGCATGGAGCTCAGCAGTGACGAATCATGCTGCTCAACTGGCAATAATCAAGCATGTGACCAGGCAGGAATCACGCAGCTCAGCTGGCAATTGTCAAGCAGATGAGCCGACAGGAATCACGCAGCTCAGATGGCAATTGTCATGTAGATGAGCCGGCAGGAATCACGCAGCTCAGCAGGCCCTGATCACGTGACTCTGCAGGCACTGATCACGTGGCTGATCAAGTCCAGATCACGTGACTGAGCATGCACTGATCACGTGGCTATCATGCACTGTTCACGTGGCTGATCATACACTGGTCACCTGCCTGGTCATGCACAGATCAGCTGACTAATCATGAACTGATCACGTAGCAATCATTCACTGATCACCTGGCTGATCATGCACTGATCACGTGGATATCATGCAATGATCACGTGGCTATCATGCACTGATCACGTGGCTGATCATGCACTGATATCGAGAATGAGCATGGACTGATCACATGACTATCATGTAGTGATCACGTGACTTAATGGTGCTGACCATGTGACTGATCATGCACTGATCACGTGACTGATCATGCAGTGATCACGTGGCTATCATGCATTACTCATGTGGCTGATCATGCAATGATCATGTAGCTACCATGTACAGGACACGTGAATGACCATACACCCATCAGGTGACTGATCATGCACTGATCACGTGGCTATCATGCACTGACCACGAGACTGATCATGCACTGATCACGTCTATATCATGCACTGATCACATGACTGCCCATGCACTGATCACGTGGATGATCATACACTAATCATGTGACAGATCATGCACTGATCACGTGGCTGATCATGCACTGATACCATGACTGAGCATGGACTGATCACATGACTATCATGTAGTGATCACGTGACTTAATGGCGCTGATCATGTGACTGATCATGCGCTGATCATGTTTGCTATCATACACTGATCATGTGCCTCTGGAAGCAATAAACAAAGAGCTGAGTAGGCACGAATCAAACAGTCAGCAGGCAATAATCATGGAACTCAGGTGTGAGGAATCATGCTGCTCAGCTGGCAATAATCAAGCAGCTGAGCAGGCACGAATTATGCAGCACAGCTGGCAATTGTCAAGCAGATGACAGGCAGGAATCGTGCAGCTCAGCTGGCAATTGTCAAGCAGATGAGCAGACAGTAATCACGCAGCTCAGCAGGCCCTGATCACGTGACTGAGCATGCACTGTTCACGTGGCTGATCATACACTGATCACGTGATTGAACATGCACTGATCACTTGGATATCATGCACTGATCACGTGGCTGATCATACACTGTTCACGTGTCTGACCATGCACTGAACACGTGAATAATCATGCACTGATCACGTGACTGATCATGCACTGATCACGTGGCTATCATGCACTGCTAACTTGGCTGATCATGCAATGATCACGCAGCTACCATGTACTGGTCACGTGACTGATCATGCTCAGATCACGTGACTGATCATGCACTGATCACGTGGCTATCATGCACTGATCACTTGGCTGGTCATACACTGATCACGCAGCTACCATGTACTGTTCACGTGACTGATCATGCAATGATGATGTAATTGATCATGGACTGATAATGTGGCTGATCATGCACTGATCACGTGACTGATCATGCACTGATCACGTGGCTGATCATGCACTGATCACGTGGCTATCATGCACTTATCACATTGCTGGACATACATTGATCATATAGCTACCATGTACCGGTCACGTGAATGATCATACACCCATCAGGTGACTGATCATGCACTGATCACGTGGCTATCATGCACTGACCGCGAGACTGAAAATGCACTGATCACGACTAATCATGCACTGATCACATGACTGCCCATGCACTGATCATGTGGATGATCATACACTAATCATGTGACAGATCATGCACTGATCACGTGGCTGATCATGCAATGATCACGCAGCTACCATGTACTGGTCACATGACTGATCATGCAGTGATCACGTAATTAATCATGCACTGATCACCTGGCTTATCATGCATTGATCATGTGACTGGTCATGTGCTGATCATGTTTGGTGTCATACACTGATCATGTGCCTCTGGAGGCAATGAACAAAGAGCTGAGCAGGCAGGAATCAGTCACCAGGCAATAATCATGGAACTAAGCTCTGAGAAATCATGCTGCTCAGCTGGCAATAATCAAGTAGATGAGCAGGCAGGAATTGCGCAGCACAGGTGGCAATTGTCAAGGAGATGACAGGCAGGAATCGTGCAGCTCAGCTGGCAATTGTCAAGCAGATGAGCAGACAGAAATCACGCAGCTCAGCAGGCCCTAATCACGTGACTGAGCATGCACTGTTCACGTGGCTGATCACACAACTATCACGTGACTGATCATGCACTGATCACGTGGCTCTCATGCACTGATCACGTGTTTATCAGGCAACGATCAGTGACTGACAGGCGCTGATAATGGGACTGTGCACGCACTGTTCACGTGGCTATCATGCACTGATCTCGTGACTGCGCATGCACTGATGACGTGGCTGTTCGGGCACTGATCACATAGCTCATCATGCACTGATCACGTGTTTATCTGGCAATGATCAGTGACTGACAGGCGCTGATAATGGGACTTTGCACGCACTGATCACATGGCTATCATGCACTGATCACGTGACTGTGCATGCACTGATGACGTGGCTGTTCGGGTACTGATCACGTGTTTATCAGGCAGTGATCAGTGACTGACAGGCGCTGATCAGGGGACTGTGCACGCACTGATCAGGTGGCTGATCAGGAACTGACCACCTGACCGCGCATGCGGTGATCACGTGGCTGGTCGTTCACTGATCACGTGTTTATCATACGGTGATCACGTGACTGAGAGGCGCTGATCACGTGACTGTGCCGTCAGTGATCACGTGGCTGAGCAGGCACTGATATCGTGACTGAGCATGCACTGATCATGTGCCGGGAGCCGGGGAGGCATTCCACTCTGGACAAAGGTCATGAGGAAGGAGGCTCGGCATACGCAAATGTGGGATCGAGCCTCAGGAGTCCACCCGGATATTCTCGAGCATCTCCCCCCCAAAAAACCGGAGTCTGCCTACTGTATTGCTTTGTGCTCTCACCTCTGATTTCACTGGGGGCTGTCCCCCACCACCATCTCGCTCTCTCTGTCAAAGAGTTAACTTACAGCTCCAATTCATAAAGTTCCTTGTCATTCTTCCCTTTAACTTCCAGCTCAGTCTCCATCTGGAACGCGGAACCCACCACGCTTACTAATTATGCCTGGGCTGCTAAGACCCACTCGAGAAGGTGTCTAGGGTGAGGCACCTTTCGCTATTCGAGAGGGCGCCTGCGGCCTACGTAAGTGGTGCAAACTTCTTGTCTTGAAGTTTGATTGGTCTTCCGCGTAAACCAAGCTGCTCAGTCTCTTTTCTCCACCGAATTTTCCTACTGAGCTCTCCTCATACTATTATTCTTGACATCTCTGATTAGCATATAAATAGTCGCCTAGGCCATCTCTCCTTCGAATACCCTGGATCAGTTGGGGCTGGTCCCCGGCAGGTGGCGACCGAACAGGGACCTCAGGAGGCAATACTCAAAGAGCTGAGCAGACACGAACCACGCAATCAGCAGGCAATAAGCATGGAGCTCAGCAGTGACGAATCATGCTGCTCAGCTGGCAATAATCAAGCACGTGACCAGGCAGGAATCACGCAGCTCAGCTGGCAATTGTCAAGCAGATGAGCCGAGAGGAATCACGCAGGTCAGCTGGCAATTGTCATGCAGATGAGCCGGCAGGAATCACGCAGCTCAGCAGGCCCTGATCACGTGACTCTGCAGGCACTGATCACGTGGCTGATCAAGTCCAGATCACGTGACTGAGCATGCACTGATCACGTGGCTATCATGCACTGTTCACGTGGCTGATCATACACTGGTCACCTGCCTGGTCATGCACAGATCAGCTGACTAATCATGAACTGATCACGTAGCAATCATTCACTGATCACCTGGCTGATCATGCACTGATCACGTGGATATCATGCAATGATCACGTGGCTATCATGCACTGATCACGTGGCTGATCATGCACTGATATCGAGAATGAGCATGGACTGATCACATGACTATCATGTAGTGATCACGTGACTTAATGGTGCTGACCATGTGACTGATCATGCACTGATCACGTGACTGATCATGCAGTGATCACGTGGCTATCATGCATTACTCATGTGGCTGATCATGCAATGATCATGTAGCTACCATGTACAGGACACGTGAATGACCATACACCCATCAGGTGACTGATCATGCACTGATCACGTGGCTATCATGCACTGACCACGAGACTGATCATGCACTGATCACGTCTATATCATGCACTGATCACATGACTGCCCATGCACTGATCACGTGGATGATCATACACTAATCATGTGACAGATCATGCACTGATCACGTGGCTGATCATGCACTGATACCATGACTGAGCATGGACTGATCACATGACTATCATGTAGTGATCACGTGACTTAATGGCGCTGATCATGTGACTGATCATGCGCTGATCATGTTTGCTATCATACACTGATCATGTGCCTCTGGAAGCAATAAACAAAGAGCTGAGTAGGCACGAATCAAACAGTCAGCAGGCAATAATCATGGAACTCAGGTGTGAGGAATCATGCTGCTCAGCTGGCAATAATCAAGCAGCTGAGCAGGCACGAATTATGCAGCACAGCTGGCAATTGTCAAGCAGATGACAGGCAGGAATCGTGCAGCTCAGCTGGCAATTGTCAAGCAGATGAGCAGACAGTAATCACGCAGCTCAGCAGGCCCTGATCACGTGACTGAGCATGCACTGTTCACGTGGCTGATCATACACTGATCACGTGATTGATCATGCACTGATCACTTGGATATCATGCACTGATCACGTGGCTGATCATACACTGTTCACGTGTCTGACCATGCACTGAACACGTGAATAATCATGCACTGATCACGTGACTGATCATGCACTGATCACGTGGCTATCATGCACTGCTAACTTGGCTGATCATGCAATGATCACGCAGCTACCATGTACTGGTCACGTGACTGATCATGCTCAGATCACGTGACTGATCATGCACTGATCACGTGGCTATCATGCACTGATCACTTGGCTGGTCATACACTGATCACGCAGCTACCATGTACTGTTCACGTGACTGATCATGCAATGATGATGTAATTGATCATGGACTGATAATGTGGCTGATCATGCACTGATCACGTGACTGATCATGCACTGATCACGTGGCTGATCATGCACTGATCACGTGGCTATCATGCACTTATCACATTGCTGGACATACATTGATCATATAGCTACCATGTACCGGTCACGTGAATGATCATACACCCATCAGGTGACTGATCATGCACTGATCACGTGGCTATCATGCACTGACCGCGAGACTGAAAATGCACTGATCACGACTAATCATGCACTGATCACATGACTGCCCATGCACTGATCATGTGGATGATCATACACTAATCATGTGACAGATCATGCACTGATCACGTGGCTGATCATGCAATGATCACGCAGCTACCATGTACTGGTCACATGACTGATCATGCAGTGATCACGTAATTAATCATGCACTGATCACCTGGCTTATCATGCATTGATCATGTGACTGGTCATGTGCTGATCATGTTTGGTGTCATACACTGATCATGTGCCTCTGGAGGCAATGAACAAAGAGCTGAGCAGGCAGGAATCAGTCACCAGGCAATAATCATGGAACTAAGCTCTGAGAAATCATGCTGCTCAGCTGGCAATAATCAAGTAGATGAGCAGGCAGGAATTGCGCAGCACAGGTGGCAATTGTCAAGGAGATGACAGGCAGGAATCGTGCAGCTCAGCTGGCAATTGTCAAGCAGATGAGCAGACAGAAATCACGCAGCTCAGCAGGCCCTAATCACGTGACTGAGCATGCACTGTTCACGTGGCTGATCACACAACTATCACGTGACTGATCATGCACTGATCACGTGGCTCTCAGGCACTGATCACGTGTTTATCAGGCAACGATCAGTGACTGACAGGCGCTGATCATGGGACTGTGCACGCACTGTTCACGTGGCTATCATGCACTGATCTCGTGACTGCGCATGCACTGATGACGTGGCTGTTCGGGCACTGATCACATGTTTATCAGGCAGTGATCAGTGACTGACAGGCGCTGATCAGGGGACTGTGCACGCACTGATCAGGTGGCTGATCAGAAACTGACCACCTGACTGTGCATGCAGTGATCACGTGGCTGGTCGTTCACTGATCACGTGTTTATCATACGGTGATCAGGTGACTGAGAGGCGCTTATCACGTGAATGTGCCGTCAGTGATCACGTGGCTGAGCAGGCACTGATATCGTGACTGAGCATGCACTGATCATGTGCCGGGAGCCGGGGAGTCATTCCACTCTGGACAAAGGTCATGAGGAAGGAGGCTCGGCATACGCAAATGCGGGATCGAGCCTGAGGAGTCCACCCGGATATTCTCGAGCATCTCCCCCGAAAAAAACCAGAGTCTGCCTACTGTATTGCTTTGTGCTCTCACCTCTGATTTCACTGGGGGCTGTCCCCCACCACCATCTCGCTCTCTCTGTCAAAGAGTTAACTTACAGCTCCAATTCATAAAGTTCCTTGTCATTCTTCCCTTTAACTTCCAGCTGAGTCTCCATCTGGAGCGCGGAACCCACCACGCTTACTAATTATGCCTGGGCTGCTAAGACCCACTCGAGAAGGTGTCTAGGGTGAGGCACCTTTCGCTATTCGAGAGGGCGCCTGCGGCCTACGTAAGTGGTGCAAACTTCTTGTCTTGAAGTTTGATTGGTCTTCCGCGTAAAACAAGCTACTCAGTCTCTTTTCTCCACCGAAATTTCCTACTGAGCTCTCCTCATACTATCATTCTTGACATCTCTGATTAGCATATAAATAGTCGCCTAGGCCATCTCTCCTTCGAATACCCTGGATCAGTTGGGGCTGGTCCCCGGCAGGTGGCGACCGAACAGGGACCTCAGGAGGCAATACTCAAAGAGCTGAGCAGACACGAACCACGCAATCAGCAGGCAATAAGCATGGAGCTCAGCAGTGACGAATCATGCTGCTCAACTGGCAATAATCAAGCATGTGACCAGGCAGGAATCACGCAGCTCAGCTGGCAATTGTCAAGCAGATGAGCCGACAGGAATCACGCAGCTCAGATGGCAATTGTCATGTAGATGAGCCGGCAGGAATCACGCAGCTCAGCAGGCCCTGATCACGTGACTCTGCAGGCACTGATCACGTGGCTGATCAAGTCCAGATCACGTGACTGAGCATGCACTGATCACGTGGCTATCATGCACTGTTCACGTGGCTGATCATACACTGGTCACCTGCCTGGTCATGCACAGATCAGCTGACTAATCATGAACTGATCACGTAGCAATCATTCACTGATCACCTGGCTGATCATGCACTGATCACGTGGATATCATGCAATGATCACGTGGCTATCATGCACTGATCACGTGGCTGATCATGCACTGATATCGAGAATGAGCATGGACTGATCACATGACTATCATGTAGTGATCACGTGACTTAATGGTGCTGACCATGTGACTGATCATGCACTGATCACGTGACTGATCATGCAGTGATCACGTGGCTATCATGCATTACTCATGTGGCTGATCATGCAATGATCATGTAGCTACCATGTACAGGACACGTGAATGACCATACACCCATCAGGTGACTGATCATGCACTGATCACGTGGCTATCATGCACTGACCACGAGACTGATCATGCACTGATCACGTCTATATCATGCACTGATCACATGACTGCCCATGCACTGATCACGTGGATGATCATACACTAATCATGTGACAGATCATGCACTGATCACGTGGCTGATCATGCACTGATACCATGACTGAGCATGGACTGATCACATGACTATCATGTAGTGATCACGTGACTTAATGGCGCTGATCATGTGACTGATCATGCGCTGATCATGTTTGCTATCATACACTGATCATGTGCCTCTGGAAGCAATAAACAAAGAGCTGAGTAGGCACGAATCAAACAGTCAGCAGGCAATAATCATGGAACTCAGGTGTGAGGAATCATGCTGCTCAGCTGGCAATAATCAAGCAGCTGAGCAGGCACGAATTATGCAGCACAGCTGGCAATTGTCAAGCAGATGACAGGCAGGAATCGTGCAGCTCAGCTGGCAATTGTCAAGCAGATGAGCAGACAGTAATCACGCAGCTCAGCAGGCCCTGATCACGTGACTGAGCATGCACTGTTCACGTGGCTGATCATACACTGATCACGTGATTGATCATGCACTGATCACTTGGATATCATGCACTGATCCGTGGCTGATCATACACTGTTCACGTGTCTGACCATGCACTGAACACGTGAATAATCATGCACTGATCACGTGACTGATCATGCACTGATCACGTGGCTATCATGCACTGCTAACTTGGCTGATCATGCAATGATCACGCAGCTACCATGTACTGGTCACGTGACTGATCATGCTCAGATCACGTGACTGATCATGCACTGATCACGTGGCTATCATGCACTGATCACTTGGCTGGTCATACACTGATCACGCAGCTACCATGTACTGTTCACGTGACTGATCATGCAATGATGATGTAATTGATCATGGACTGATAATGTGGCTGATCATGCACTGATCACGTGACTGATCATGCACTGATCACGTGGCTGATCATGCACTGATCACGTGGCTATCATGCACTTATCACATTGCTGGACATACATTGATCATATAGCTACCATGTACCGGTCACGTGAATGATCATACACCCATCAGGTGACTGATCATGCACTGATCACGTGGCTATCATGCACTGACCGCGAGACTGAAAATGCACTGATCACGACTAATCATGCACTGATCACATGACTGCCCATGCACTGATCATGTGGATGATCATACACTAATCATGTGACAGATCATGCACTGATCACGTGGCTGATCATGCAATGATCACGCAGCTACCATGTACTGGTCACATGACTGATCATGCAGTGATCACGTAATTAATCATGCACTGATCACCTGGCTTATCATGCATTGATCATGTGACTGGTCATGTGCTGATCATGTTTGGTGTCATACACTGATCATGTGCCTCTGGAGGCAATGAACAAAGAGCTGAGCAGGCAGGAATCAGTCACCAGGCAATAATCATGGAACTAAGCTCTGAGAAATCATGCTGCTCAGCTGGCAATAATCAAGTAGATGAGCAGGCAGGAATTGCGCAGCACAGGTGGCAATTGTCAAGGAGATGACAGGCAGGAATCGTGCAGCTCAGCTGGCAATTGTCAAGCAGATGAGCAGACAGAAATCACGCAGCTCAGCAGGCCCTAATCACGTGACTGAGCATGCACTGTTCACGTGGCTGATCACACAACTATCACGTGACTGATCATGCACTGATCACGTGGCTCTCATGCACTGATCACGTGTTTATCAGGCAACGATCAGTGACTGACAGGCGCTGATCATGGGACTGTGCACGCACTGTTCACGTGGCTATCATGCACTGATCTCGTGACTGCGCATGCACTGATGACGTGGCTGTTCGGGCACTGATCACATGTTTATCAGGCAGTGATCAGTGACTGACAGGCGCTGATCAGGGGACTGTGCACGCACTGATCAGGTGGCTGATCAGAAACTGACCACCTGACTGTGCATGCAGTGATCACGTGGCTGGTCGTTCACTGATCACGTGTTTATCATACGGTGATCAGGTGACTGAGAGGCGCTTATCACGTGAATGTGCCGTCAGTGATCACGTGGCTGAGCAGGCACTGATATCGTGACTGAGCATGCACTGATCATGTGCCGGGAGCCGGGGAGTCATTCCACTCTGGACAAAGGTCATGAGGAAGGAGGCTCGGCATACGCAAATGCGGGATCGAGCCTGAGGAGTCCACCCGGATATTCTCGAGCATCTCCCCCGAAAAAAACCAGAGTCTGCCTACTGTATTGCTTTGTGCTCTCACCTCTGATTTCACTGGGGGCTGTCCCCCACCACCATCTCGCTCTCTCTGTCAAAGAGTTAACTTACAGCTCCAATTCATAAAGTTCCTTGTCATTCTTCCCTTTAACTTCCAGCTGAGTCTCCATCTGGAGCGCGGAACCCACCACGCTTACTAATTATGCCTGGGCTGCTAAGACCCACTCGAGAAGGTGTCTAGGGTGAGGCACCTTTCGCTATTCGAGAGGGCGCCTGCGGCCTACGTAAGTGGTGCAAACTTCTTGTCTTGAAGTTTGATTGGTCTTCCGCGTAAAACAAGCTACTCAGTCTCTTTTCTCCACCGAAATTTCCTACTGAGCTCTCCTCATACTATCATTCTTGACATCTCTGATTAGCATATAAATAGTCGCCTAGGCCATCTCTCCTTCGAATACCCTGGATCAGTTGGGGCTGGTCCCCGGCAGGTGGCGACCGAACAGGGACCTCAGGAGGCAATACTCAAAGAGCTGAGCAGACACGAACCACGCAATCAGCAGGCAATAAGCATGGAGCTCAGCAGTGACGAATCATGCTGCTCAACTGGCAATAATCAAGCATGTGACCAGGCAGGAATCACGCAGCTCAGCTGGCAATTGTCAAGCAGATGAGCCGACAGGAATCACGCAGCTCAGATGGCAATTGTCATGTAGATGAGCCGGCAGGAATCACGCAGCTCAGCAGGCCCTGATCACGTGACTCTGCAGGCACTGATCACGTGGCTGATCAAGTCCAGATCACGTGACTGAGCATGCACTGATCACGTGGCTATCATGCACTGATGACGTGACTGCGCATGCACTGATGACGTGGCTGATCAGGCACTGATCACATAGCTCATCATGCACTGATCACGTGTTTATCAGGCAATGATCAGTGACTGACAGGCGCTGATAATGGGACTGTGCACGCACTGATCACATGGCTATCATGCACTGATCACGTGACTGCGCATGCACTGATGACGTGGCTGTTCGGGTACTGATCACGTGTTTATCAGGCAGTGATCAGTGACTGACAGGCGCTGATCAGGGGACTGTGCACGCACTGATCAGGTGGCTGATCAGGAACTGACCACCTGACCGCGCATGCAGTGATCACGTGGCTGGTCGTTCACTGATCACGTGTTTATCATACGGTGATCACGTGACTGAGAGGCGCTGATCACGTGACTGTGCCGTCAGTGATCACGTGGCTGAGCAGGCACTGATATCGTGACTGAGCATGCACTGATCATGTGCCGGGAGCCGGGGAGGCATTCCACTCTGGACAAAGGTCATGAGGAAGGAGGCTCGGCATACGCAAATGTGGGATCGAGCCTCAGGAGTCCACCCGGATATTCTCGAGCATCTCCCCCCAAAAAAACCGGAGTCTGCCTACTGTATTGCTTTGTGCTCTCACCTCTGATTTCACTGGGGGCTGTCCCCCACCACCATCTCGCTCTCTCTGTCAAAGAGTTAACTTACAGCTCCAATTCATAAAGTTCCTTGTCATTCTTCCCTTTAACTTCCAGCTCAGTCTCCATCTGGAACGCGGAACCCACCACGCTTACTAATTATGCCTGGGCTGCTAAGACCCACTCGAGAAGGTGTCTAGGGTGAGGCACCTTTCGCTATTCGAGAGGGCGCCTGCGGCCTACGTAAGTGGTGCAAACTTCTTGTCTTGAAGTTTGATTGGTCTTCCGCGTAAACCAAGCTGCTCAGTCTCTTTTCTCCACCGAATTTTCCTACTGAGCTCTCCTCATACTATTATTCTTGACATCTCTGATTAGCATATAAATAGTCGCCTAGGCCATCTCTCCTTCGAATACCCTGGATCAGTTGGGGCTGGTCCCCGGCAGGTGGCGACCGAACAGGGACCTCAGGAGGCAATACTCAAAGAGCTGAGCAGACACGAACCACGCAATCAGCAGGCAATAAGCATGGAGCTCAGCAGTGACGAATCATGCTGCTCAGCTGGCAATAATCAAGCACGTGACCAGGCAGGAATCACGCAGCTCAGCTGGCAATTGTCAAGCAGATGAGCCGAGAGGAATCACGCAGGTCAGCTGGCAATTGTCATGCAGATGAGCCGGCAGGAATCACGCAGCTCAGCAGGCCCTGATCACGTGACTCTGCAGGCACTGATCACGTGGCTGATCAAGTCCAGATCACGTGACTGAGCATGCACTGATCACGTGGCTATCATGCACTGTTCACGTGGCTGATCATACACTGGTCACCTGCCTGGTCATGCACAGATCAGCTGACTAATCATGAACTGATCACGTAGCAATCATTCACTGATCACCTGGCTGATCATGCACTGATCACGTGGATATCATGCAATGATCACGTGGCTATCATGCACTGATCACGTGGCTGATCATGCACTGATACCGAGAATGAGCATGGACTGATCACATGACTATCATGTAGTGATCACGTGACTTAATGGTGCTGACCATGTGACTGATCATGCACTGATCACGTGACTGATCATGCAGTGATCACGTGGCTATCATGCATTACTCATGTGGCTGATCATGCAATGATCATGTAGCTACCATGTACAGGACACGTGAATGACCATACACCCATCAGGTGACTGATCATGCACTGATCACGTGGCTATCATGCACTGACCACGAGACTGATCATGCACTGATCACGTCTATATCATGCACTGATCACATGACTGCCCATGCACTGATCACGTGGATGATCATACACTAATCATGTGACAGATCATGCACTGATCACGTGGCTGATCATGCACTGATACCATGACTGAGCATGGACTGATCACATGACTATCATGTAGTGATCACGTGACTTAATGGCGCTGATCATGTGACTGATCATGCGCTGATCATGTTTGCTATCATACACTGATCATGTGCCTCTGGAAGCAATAAACAAAGAGCTGAGTAGGCACGAATCAAACAGTCAGCAGGCAATAATCATGGAACTCAGGTGTGAGGAATCATGCTGCTCAGCTGGCAATAATCAAGCAGCTGAGCAGGCACGAATTATGCAGCACAGCTGGCAATTGTCAAGCAGATGACAGGCAGGAATCGTGCAGCTCAGCTGGCAATTGTCAAGCAGATGAGCAGACAGTAATCACGCAGCTCAGCAGGCCCTGATCACGTGACTGAGCATGCACTGTTCACGTGGCTGATCATACACTGATCACGTGATTGATCATGCACTGATCACTTGGATATCATGCACTGATCACGTGGCTGATCATACACTGTTCACGTGTCTGACCATGCACTGAACACGTGAATAATCATGCACTGATCACGTGACTGATCATGCACTGATCACGCGGCTATCATGCACTGCTAACTTGGCTGATCATGCAATGATCACGCAGCTACCATGTACTGGTCACGTGACTGATCATGCTCAGATCACGTGACTGATCATGCACTGATCACGTGGCTATCATGCACTGATCACTTGGCTGGTCATACACTGATCACGCAGCTACCATGTACTGTTCACGTGACTGATCATGCAATGATGATGTAATTGATCATGGACTGATAATGTGGCTGATCATGCACTGATCACGTGACTGATCATGCACTGATCACGTGGCTGATCATGCACTGATCACGTGGCTATCATGCACTTATCACATTGCTGGACATACATTGATCATATAGCTACCATGTACCGGTCACGTGAATGATCATACACCCATCAGGTGACTGATCATGCACTGATCACGTGGCTATCATGCACTGACCGCGAGACTGAAAATGCACTGATCACGACTAATCATGCACTGATCACATGACTGCCCATGCACTGATCATGTGGATGATCATACACTAATCATGTGACAGATCATGCACTGATCACGTGGCTGATCATGCAATGATCACGCAGCTACCATGTACTGGTCACATGACTGATCATGCAGTGATCACGTAATTAATCATGCACTGATCACCTGGCTTATCATGCATTGATCATGTGACTGGTCATGTGCTGATCATGTTTGGTGTCATACACTGATCATGTGCCTCTGGAGGCAATGAACAAAGAGCTGAGCAGGCAGGAATCAGTCACCAGGCAATAATCATGGAACTAAGCTCTGAGAAATCATGCTGCTCAGCTGGCAATAATCAAGTAGATGAGCAGGCAGGAATTGCGCAGCACAGGTGGCAATTGTCAAGGAGATGACAGGCAGGAATCGTGCAGCTCAGCTGGCAATTGTCAAGCAGATGAGCAGACAGAAATCACGCAGCTCAGCAGGCCCTAATCACGTGACTGAGCATGCACTGTTCACGTGGCTGATCACACAACTATCACGTGACTGATCATGCACTGATCACGTGGCTCTCATGCACTGATCACGTGTTTATCAGGCAACGATCAGTGACTGACAGGCGCTGATCATGGGACTGTGCACGCACTGTTCACGTGGCTATCATGCACTGATCTCGTGACTGCGCATGCACTGATGACGTGGCTGTTCGGGCACTGATCACGTGTTTATCAGGCAGTGATCAGTGACTGACAGGCGCTGATCAGGGGACTGTGCACGCACTGATCAGGTGGCTGATCAGAAACTGACCACCTGACTGTGCATGCAGTGATCACGTGGCTGGTCGTTCACTGATCACGTGTTTATCATACGGTGATCAGGTGACTGAGAGGCGCTTATCACGTGAATGTGCCGTCAGTGATCACGTGGCTGAGCAGGCACTGATATCGTGACTGAGCATGCACTGATCATGTGCCGGGAGCCGGGGAGTCATTCCACTCTGGACAAAGGTCATGAGGAAGGAGGCTCGGCATACGCAAATGCGGGATCGAGCCTGAGGAGTCCACCCGGATATTCTCGAGCATCTCCCCCCGAAAAAAACCAGAGTCTGCCTACTGTATTGCTTTGTGCTCTCACCTCTGATTTCACTGGGGGCTGTACCCCACCACCATCTCGCTCTCTCTGTCAAAGAGTTAACTTACAGCTCCAATTCATAAAGTTCCTTGTCATTCTTCCCTTTAACTTCCAGCTGAGTCTCCATCTGGAGCGCGGAACCCACCACGCTTACTAATTATGCCTGGGCTGCTAAGACCCACTCGAGAAGGTGTCTAGGGTGAGGCACCTTTCGCTATTCGAGAGGGCGCCTGCGGCCTACGTAAGTGGTGCAAACTTCTTGTCTTGAAGTTTGATTGGTCTTCCGCGTAAACCAAGCTACTCAGTCTCTTTTCTCCACCGAAATTTCCTACTGAGCTCTCCTCATACTATCATTCTTGACATCTCTGATTAGCATATAAATAGTCGCCTAGGCCATCTCTCCTTCGAATACCCTGGATCAGTTGGGGCTGGTCCCCGGCAGGTGGCGACCGAACAGGGAACTCAGGAGGCAATACTCAAAGAGCTGAGCAGACACGAACCACGCAATCAGCAGGCAATAAGCATGGAGCTCAGCAGTGACGAATCATGCTGCTCAACTGGCAATAATCAAGCATGTGACCAGGCAGGAATCACGCAGCTCAGCTGGCAATTGTCAAGCAGATGAGCCGACAGGAATCACGCAGCTCAGATGGCAATTGTCATGCAGATGAGCCGACAGGAATCACGCAGCTCAGCTGGCAATTGTCATGCAGATGATCCGGCAGGAATCACGCAGCTCAGCAGACCCTGATCACGTGACTCTGCCGGCACTGATCACGTGGCTGATCAAGTACAGATCACGTGACTGAGCATGCACTGATCACGTGGCTATCATGCACTGATGACGTGACTGCGCATGCACTGATGACGTGGCTGATCGGGCACTGATCACATGGCTCATCATGCACTGATCACGTGTTTATCAGGCAATGATCAGTGACTGACAGGCGCTGATCATGGGACTGTGCATGCACTGATCACGTGGCTATCATGCACTGATGACGTGACTGCGCATGCACTGATGACGTGGCTGTTCGGGCACTGATCACGTGTTTATCAGGCAGTGATCAGTGACTGACAGGCGCTAATCAGGGGACTGTGCACACACTGATCAGGTGGCTGATCAGGAACTGACCACCTGACTGTGGATGCAGTGATCACGTGGCTGGTCGTTCACTGATCACGTGTTTATCATCCGGTGATCACGTGACTGAGAGGCGCTGATCACGTGACTGTGCCGTCAGTGATCACGTGGCTGAGCAGGCACTGATATCGTGACTGAGCATGCACTGATCATGTGCCGGGAGCCGGGGAGGCATTCCGCTCTGGACAAAGGTCATGAGGAAGTAGGCTCAGCATACGCAAATGCGGGATCAAGCCTCAGGAATCCACCCGGATGTTCTCGAGCATCTCCCCCGAAAAAAACCAGAGTCTGCCTACTGTATTGCTTTGTGCTCTCACCTCTGATTTCACTGGGGGCTGTCCCCCACCACCATCTCGCTCTCTCTGTCAGAGTTAACTTACAGCTCCAATTCATAAAGTTCCTTGTCATTCTTCCCTTTAACTTCCAGCTGAGTCTCCATCTGGAGCGCGGAACCCACCACGCTTACTAATTATGCCTGGGCTGCTAAGACCCACTCGAGAAGGTGTCTAGGGTGAGGCACCTTTCGCTATTCGAGAGGGCGCCTGCGGCCTACGTAAGTGGTGCAAACTTCTTGTCTTGAAGTTTGATTGGTCTTCCGCGTAAACCAAGCTGCTCAGTCTCTTTTCTCCACCGAATTTTCCTAGTGAGCTCTCCTCATACTATTATTCTTGACATCTCTGATTAGCATATAAATAGTCGCCTAGGCCATCTCTCCTTCGAATACCCTGGATCAGTTGGGGCTGGTCCCCGGCAGGTGGCGACTGAACAGGGAACTCAGGAGGCAATACTCAAAGAGCTGAGCAGACACGAACCACGCAATCAGCAGGCAATAAGCATGGAGCTCAGCAGTGACGAATCATGCTGCTCAACTGGCAATAATCAAGCACGTGACCAGGCAGGAATCACGCAGCTCAGCTGGCAATTGTCAAGCAGATGAGCCGACAGGAATCACGCAGCTCAGATGGCAATTGTCATGCAGATGAGCCGGCAGGAATCACGCAGCTCAGCAGGCCCTGATCACGTGACTCTGCAGGCACTGATCACGTGGCTATCATGCACTGTTCACGTGGCTGATCATACACTGGTCACCTGCCTGGTCATGCACAGATCAGCTGACTAATCATGAACTGATCACGTAGCAATCATACTGATCACCTGGCTGATCATGCACTGATCACGTGGATATCATGCAATGATCACGTGGCTATCATGCACTGATCACGTGGCTGATCATGCACTGATACCGAGAATGAGCATGGACTGATCACATGACTATCATGTAGTGATCACGTGACTTAATGGTGCTGACCATGTGACTGATCATGCACTGATCACGTGACTGATCATGCAGTGATCACGTGGCTATCATGCATTACTCATGTGGCTGATCATGCAATGATCATGTAGCTACCATGTACAGGACACGTGAATGACCATACACCCATCAGGTGACTGATCATGCACTGATCACGTGGCTATCATGCACTGACCACGAGACTGATCATGCACTGATCACGTCTATATCATGCACTGATCACATGACTGCCCATGCACTGATCACGTGGATGATCATACACTAATCATGTGACAGATCATGCACTGATCACGTGGCTGATCATGCACTGATACCATGACTGAGCATGGACTGATCACATGACTATCATGTAGTGATCACGTGACTTAATGGCGCTGATCATGTGACTGATCATGCGCTGATCATGTTTGCTATCATACACTGATCATGTGCCTCTGGAAGCAATAAACAAAGAGCTGAGTAGGCACGAATCAAACAGTCAGCAGGCAATAATCATGGAACTCAGGTGTGAGGAATCATGCTGCTCAGCTGGCAATAATCAAGCAGCTGAGCAGGCACGAATTATGCAGCACAGCTGGCAATTGTCAAGCAGATGACAGGCAGGAATCGTGCAGCTCAGCTGGCAATTGTCAAGCAGATGAGCAGACAGTAATCACGCAGCTCAGCAGGCCCTGATCACGTGACTGAGCATGCACTGTTCACGTGGCTGATCATACACTGATCACGTGATTGATCATGCACTGATCACTTGGATATCATGCACTGATCACGTGGCTGATCATACACTGTTCACGTGTCTGACCATGCACTGAACACGTGAATAATCATGCACTGATCACGTGACTGATCATGCACTGATCACGTGGCTATCATGCACTGCTAACTTGGCTGATCATGCAATGATCACGCAGCTACCATGTACTGGTCACGTGACTGATCATGCTCAGATCACGTGACTGATCATGCACTGATCACGTGGCTATCATGCACTGATCACTTGGCTGGTCATACACTGATCACGCAGCTACCATGTACTGTTCACGTGACTGATCATGCAATGATGATGTAATTGATCATGGACTGATAATGTGGCTGATCATGCACTGATCACGTGACTGATCATGCACTGATCACGTGGCTGATCATGCACTGATCACGTGGCTATCATGCACTTATCACATTGTTGGACATACATTGATCATATAGCTACCATGTACCGGTCACGTGAATGATCATACACCCATCAGGTGACTGATCATGCACTGATCACGTGGCTATCATGCACTGACCGCGAGACTGAAAATGCACTGATCACGACTAATCATGCACTGATCACATGACTGCCCATGCACTGATCATGTGGATGATCATACACTAATCATGTGACAGATCATGCACTGATCACGTGGCTGATCATGCAATGATCACGCAGCTACCATGTACTGGTCACATGACTGATCATGCAGTGATCACGTAATTAATCATGCACTGATCACCTGGCTTATCATGCATTGATCATGTGACTGGTCATGTGCTGATCATGTTTGGTGTCATACACTGATCATGTGCCTCTGGAGGCAATGAACAAAGAGCTGAGCAGGCAGGAATCAGTCACCAGGCAATAATCATGGAACTAAGCTCTGAGAAATCATGCTGCTCAGCTGGCAATAATCAAGTAGATGAGCAGGCAGGAATTGCGCAGCACAGGTGGCAATTGTCAAGGAGATGACAGGCAGGAATCGTGCAGCTCAGCTGGCAATTGTCAAGCAGATGAGCAGACAGAAATCACGCAGCTCAGCAGGCCCTAATCACGTGACTGAGCATGCACTGTTCACGTGGCTGATCACACAACTATCACGTGACTGATCATGCACTGATCACGTGGCTCTCATGCACTGATCACGTGTTTATCAGGCAACGATCAGTGACTGACAGGCGCTGATCATGGGACTGTGCACGCACTGTTCACGTGGCTATCATGCACTGATCTCGTGACTGCGCATGCACTGATGACGTGGCTGTTCGGGCACTGATCACATGTTTATCAGGCAGTGATCAGTGACTGACAGGCGCTGATCAGGGGACTGTGCACGCACTGATCAGGTGGCTGATCAGAAACTGACCACCTGACTGTGCATGCAGTGATCACGTGGCTGGTCGTTCACTGATCACGTGTTTATCATACGGTGATCAGGTGACTGAGAGGCGCTTATCACGTGAATGTGCCGTCAGTGATCACGTGGCTGAGCAGGCACTGATATCGTGACTGAGCATGCACTGATCATGTGCCGGGAGCCGGGGAGTCATTCCACTCTGGACAAAGGTCATGAGGAAGGAGGCTCGGCATACGCAAATGCGGGATCGAGCCTCAGGAGTCCACCCGGATATTCTCGAGCATCTCCCCCGAAAAAAACCAGAGTCTGCCTACTGTATTGCTTTGTGCTCTCACCTCTGATTTCACTGGGGGCTGTCCCCCACCACCATCTCGCTCTCTCTGTCAAAGAGTTAACTTACAGCTCCAATTCATAAAGTTCCTTGTCATTCTTCCCTTTAACTTCCAGCTGAGTCTCCATCTGGAGCGCGGAACCCACCACGCTTACTAATTATGCCTGGGCTGCTAAGACCCACTCGAGAAGGTGTCTAGGGTGAGGCACCTTTCGCTATTCGAGAGGGCGCCTGCGGCCTACGTAAGTGGTGCAAACTTCTTGTCTTGAAGTTTGATTGGTCTTCCGCGTAAACCAAGCTACTCAGTCTCTTTTCTCCACCGAAATTTCCTACTGAGCTCTCCTCATACTATCATTCTTGACATCTCTGATTAGCATATAAATAGTCGCCTAGGCCATCTCTCCTTCGAATACCCTGGATCAGTTGGGGCTGGTCCCCGGCAGGTGGCGACCGAACAGGGACCTCAGGAGGCAATACTCAAAGAGCTGAGCAGACACGAACCACGCAATCAGCAGGCAATAAGCATGGAGCTCAGCAGTGACGAATCATGCTGCTCAACTGGCAATAATCAAGCATGTGACCAGGCAGGAATCACGCAGCTCAGCTGGCAATTGTCAAGCAGATGAGCCGACAGGAATCACGCAGCTCAGATGGCAATTGTCATGTAGATGAGCCGGCAGGAATCACGCAGCTCAGCAGGCCCTGATCACGTGACTCTGCAGGCACTGATCACGTGGCTGATCAAGTCCAGATCACGTGACTGAGCATGCACTGATCACGTGGCTATCATGCACTGATGACGTGACTGCGCATGCACTGATGACGTGGCTGATCAGGCACTGATCACATAGCTCATCATGCACTGATCACGTGTTTATCAGGCAATGATCAGTGACTGACAGGCGCTGATCATGGGACTGTGCACGCACTGATCACGTGCCTATCATGCACTGATGACGTGACTGCGCATGCACTGATGACGTGGCTGTTCGGGCACTGATCACATAGCTCAACATGCACTGATCACGTGTTTATCAGGCAGTGATCAGTGACTGACAGGCGCTGATCATGGGACTGTGCACGCACTGATCACGTGCGTATCATGCACTGATGACGTGACTGCTCATGCACTGATGACGTGGCTGTTCGGGCACTGATCACGTGTTTATCAGGCAATGATCAGTGACTGACAGGCGCTGATCATGGGACTGTGCACGCACTGATCACGTGCCTATCATGCACTGATGACGTGACTGCGCATGCACTGATGACGTGGCTGTTCGGGCACTGATCACGTGTTTATCAGGCAGTGATCAGTGACTGACAGGCGCTGATCAGGGGACTGTGCACACACTGATCAGGTGGCTGATCAGGAACTGACCACCTGACTGCGCATGCAGTGATCACGTGGCTGGTCGTTCACTGATCAAGTGTTTATCATACGGTGATCACGTGACTGAGAGGCGCTGATCACGTGACTGTGCCGTCAGTGATCACGTGGCTGAGCAGGCACTGATATCGTGACTGAGCATGCACTGATCATGTGCCGGGAGCCGGGGAGGCATTCCACTCTGGACAAAGGTCATGAGGAAGGAGGCTCGGCATACGCAAATGTGGGATCGAGCCTCAGGAGTCCACCCGGATATTCTCGAGCATCTCCCCCCAAAAAAACCGGAGTCTGCCTACTGTATTGCTTTGTGCTCTCACCTCTGATTTCACTGGGGGCTGTCCCCCACCACCATCTCCCTCTCTCTGTCAAAGAGTTAACTTACAGCTCCAATTCATAAAGTTCCTTGTCATTCTTCCCTTTAACTTCCAGCTCAGTCTCCATCTGGAACGCGGAACCCACCACGCTTACTAATTATGCCTGGGCTGCTAAGACCCACTCGAGAAGGTGTCTAGGGTGAGGAACCTTTCGCTATTCGAGAGGGCGCCTGCGGCCTACGTAAGTGGTGCAAACTTCTTGTCTTGAAGTTTGATTGGTCTTCCGCGTAAACCAAGCTCCTCAGTCTCTTTTCTCCACCGAATTTTCCTACTGAGCTCTCCTCATACTATTATTCTTGACATCTCTGATTAGCATATAAATAGTCGCCTAGGCCATCTCTCCTTCGAATACCCTGGATCAGTTGGGGCTGGTCCCCGGCAGGTGGCGACCGAACAGGGACCTCAGGAGGCAATACTCAAAGAGCTGAGCAGACACGAACCACGCAATCAGCAGGCAATAAGCATGGAGCTCAGCAGTGACGAATCACGCTGGTCAACTGGCAATAATCAAGCACGTGACCAGGCAGGAATCACGCAGCTCAGCTGGCAATTGTCAAGCAGATGAGCCGACAGGAATCACGCAGCTCAGATGGCACTTGTCATGCAGATGAGCCGACAGGAATCACGCAGCTCAGCTGGCAATTGTCATGCAGATGATCCGGCAGGAATCACGCAGCTCAGCAGACCCTGATCACGTGACTCTGCCGGCACTGATCACGTGGCTGATCAAGTACAGATCACGTGACTGAGCATGCACTGATCACGTGGCTATCATGCACTGATGACGTGACTGCGCATGCACTGATGACGTGGCTGATCGGGCACTGATCACATGGCTCATCATGCACTGATCACGTGTTTATCAGGCAATGATCAGTGACTGACAGGCGCTGATCATGGGACTGTGCATGCACTGATCACGTGGCTATCATGCACTGATGACGTGACTGCGCATGCACTGATGACGTGGCTGTTCGGGCACTGATCACGTGTTTATCAGGCAGTGATCAGTGACTGACAGGCGCTAATCAGGGGACTGTGCACACACTGATCAGGTGGCTGATCAGGAACTGACCACCTGACTGCGCATGCAGTGATCACGTGGCTGGTCGTTCACTGATCACGTGTTTATCATCCGGTGATCACGTGACTGAGAGGCGCTGATCACGTGACTGTGCCGTCAGTGATCACGTGGCTGAGCAGGCACTGATATCGTGACTGAGCATGCACTGATCATGTGCCGGGAGCCGGGGAGGCATTCCACTCTGGACAAAGGTCATGAGGAAGGAGGCTCGGCATACGCAAATGCGGGATCGAGCCTCAGGAGTCCACCCGGATATTCTCGAGCATCTCCCCCCCAAAAAAACCGGAGTCTGCCTACTGTATTGCTTTGTGCTCTCACCTCTGATTTCACTTGGGGCTGTACCCCACCACCATCTCGCTCTCTCTGTCAAAGAGTTAACTTAGAGCTCCAATTCATAAAGTTCCTTGTCATTCTTCCCTTTAACTTCCAGCTGAGTCTCCATCTGGAGCGCGGAACACACCATGCTTACTAATTATGCCTGGGCTGCTAAGACCCACTCGAGAAGGTGTCTAGGGTGAGGCACCTTTCGCTATTCGAGAGGGCACCTGCGGCCTACGTAAGTGGTGCAAACTTCTTGTCTTGAAGTTTGATTGGTCTTCCGCGTAAACCAAGCTACTCAGTCTCTTTCTCCACCGAATTTTCCTACTGAGCTCTCCTCAAACTATCTTTCTTGACATCTCTGATTAGCATATAAATAGTCGCCTAGGCCATCTCTCCTTCGAATACCCTGGATCAGTTGGGGCTGGTCCCCGGCAGGTGGTGACCGAACAGGGACCTCAGGAGGCAATACTCAAAGAGCTGAGCAGACACGAACCACGCAATCAGCAGGCAATAAGCATGGAGCTCAGCAGTGACGAATCATGCTGCTCAGCTGGCAATAATCAAGCACGTGACCAGGCAGGAATCACGCAGCTCAGCTGGCAATTGTCAAGCAGATGAGCCGGCAGGAATCACGCAGCTCAGCAGGCCCTGATCACGTGACTCTGCAGGCACTGATCACTTGGCTGATCAAGTCCAGATCACGTGACTGAGCATGCACTGATCACGTGGGTATCATGCACTGATGATGTGACTGCGCATGCACTGATGACGTGGCTGATCGGGCACTGATCACATGGCTCATCATGCACTCATCACGTGTTTATCAGGCAATGATCAGTGACTGACAGGCGCTGATCATGGGACTGTGCACGCACTGATCACGTGCCTATCATGCACTGATGACGTGACTGCGCATGCACTGATGACGTGGCTGTTCGGGCACTGATCACGTGTTTATCAGGCAGTGATCAGTGACTGACAGGCGCTGATCATGGACTGTGCACGCACTGATCACGTGCCTATCATGCACTGATGACGTGACTGCGCATGCACTGATGACGGGCTGTTCGGGCACTGATCACGTGTTTATCAGGCAATGATCAGTGACTGACAGGCGCTGATCATGGGACTGTGCACGCACTGATCACGTGCCTATCATGCACTGATGACGTGACTGCGCATGCACTGATGACGTGGCTGTTCGGGCACTGATCACGTGTTTATCAGGCAGTGATCAGTGACTGACAGGCGCTGATCAGGGGACTGTGCACACACTGATCAGGTGGCTGATCAGGAACTGACCACCTGACTGCGCATGCAGTGATCACGTGGCTGGTCGTTCACTGATCAAGTGTTTATCATCCGGTGATCACGTGACTGAGAGGCGCTGATCACGTGACTGTGCCGTCAGTGATCACGTGGCTGAGCAGGCACTGATATCGTGACTGAGCATGCACTGATCATGTGCCGGGAGCCGGGGAGGCATTCCACTCTGGACAAAGGTCATGAGGAAGGAGGCTCGGCATACGCAAATGCGGGATCGAGCCTCAGGAGTCCACCCGGATATTCTCGAGCATCTCCCCCCAAAAAAACCGGAGTCTGCCTACTGTATTACTTTGTGCTCTCACCTCTGATTTCACTGGGGGCTGTCCCCCACCACCATCTCGCTCTCTCTGTCAAAGAGTTAACTTACAGCTCCAATTCATAAAGTTCCTTGTCATTCTTCCCTTTAACTTCCAGCTGAGTCTCCATCTGGAGCGTGGAACCCACCACGCTTACTAATTATGCTTGGGCTGCTAAGACTCACTCGAGAAGGTGTCTAGGGTGAGGCACCTTTCGCTATTCGAGAGGGCACCTGCGGCCTACGTAAGTGGTGCAAACTTCTTGTCTTGAAGTTTGATTGGTCTTCCGCGTAAACCAAGCTACTCAGTCTCTTTCTCCACCGAATTTTCCTACTGAGCTCTCCTCATACTATCATTCTTGACATCTCTGATTAGCATATAAATAGTCGCCAAGGCCATCTCTCCTTCGAATACCCTGGATCAGTTGGGGCTGGTCCCCGGCAGGTGGCGACCGAACAGGGACCTCAGGAGGCAATACTCAAAGAGCTGAGCAGACACGAACCACGCAATCAGCAGGCAATAAGCATGGAGCTCAGCAGTGACGAATCATGCTGCTCAGCTGGCAATAATCAAGCACGTGACCAGGCAGGAATCACGCAGCTCAGCTGGCAATTGTCAAGCAGATGAGCCGACAGGAATCACGCAGCTCAGATGACAATTGTCATGCAGGTGAGCCGACAGGAATCACGCAGCTCAGCTGGCAATTTTCATGCAGATGAGCCGGCAGGAATCACGCAGCTCAGCAGACCCTGATCACGTGACTCTGCCGGCACTGATCACGTGGCTGATCAAGTACAGATAACGTGACTGAGCATGCACTGATCACGTGGCTATCATGCACTGATGACGTGACTGCGCATGCACTGATGACGTGGCTGATCGGGCACTGATCACATGGCTCATCATGCACTGATCACGTGTTTATCAGGCAATGATCAGTGACTGACAGGCGCTGATAATGGGACTGTGCATGCACTGATCACGTGGCTATCATGCACTGATGACGTGACTGCGCATGCACTGATGACGTGGCTGTTCGGGCACTGATCACGTGTTTATCAGGTAGTGATCAGTGACTGACAGGCGCTGATCAGGGGACAGTGCACGCACTGATCAGGTGGCTGATCAGGAACTGACCACCTGACTGTGGATGCAGTGATCACGTGGCTGGTCGTTCACTGATCACGTGTTTATCATCCGGTGATCACGTGACTGAGAGGCGCTGATCACGTGACTGTGCCGTCAGTGATCACGTGGCTGAGCAGGCACTGATATCGTGACTGAGCATGCACTGATCATGTGCCGGGAGCCGGGGAGGCATTCCGCTCTGGACAAAGGTCATGAGGAAGTAGGCTCAGCATACGCAAATGCGGGATCGAGCCTCAGGAGTCCACCCGGATATTCTCGAGCATCTCCCCCCGAAAAAAACCAGAGTCTGCCTACTGTATTGCTTTGTGCTCTCACCTCTGATTTCACTGGGGGCTGTCCCCCACCACCATCTCGCTCTCTCTGTCAAAGAGTTAACTTACAGCTCCAATTCATAAAGTTCCTTGTCATTCTTCCCTTTAACTTCCAGCTGAGTCTCCATCTGGAGCGCGGAACCCACCACGCTTACTAATTATGCCTGGGCTGCTAAGACCCACTCGAGAAGGTGTCTAGGGTGAGGCACCTTTCGCTATTCGAGAGGGCGCCTGCGGCCTACGTAAGTGGTGCAAACTTCTTGTCTTGAAGTTTGATTGGTCTTCCGCGTAAACCAAGCTGCTCAGTCTCTTTTCTCCACCGAATTTTCCTAGTGAGCTCTCCTCATACTATTATTCTTGACATCTCTGATTAGCATATAAATAGTCGCCTAGGCCATCTCTCCTTCGAATACCCTGGATCAGTTGGGGCTGGTCCCCGGCAGGTGGCGACCGAACAGGGAACTCAGGAGGCAATACTCAAAGAGCTGAGCAGACACGAACCACGCAATCAGCAGGCAATAAGCATGGAGCTCAGCAGTGACGAATCATGCTGCTCAGCTGGCAATAATCAAGCACGTGACCAGGCAGGAATCACGCAGCTCAGCTGGCAATTGTCAAGCAGATGAGCCGACAGGAATCACGCAGCTCAGATGGCAATTGTCATGCAGATGAGCCGGCAGGAATCACGCAGCTCAGCAGGCCCTGATCACGTGACTCTGCAGGCACTGATCACGTGGCTATCATGCACTGTTCACGTGGCTTATCATACACTGGTCACCTGCCTGGTCATGCACAGATCAGCTGACTAATCATGAACTGATCACGTAGCAATCATTCACTGATCACCTGGCTGATCATGCACTGATCACGTGGATATCATGCAATGATCACGTGGCTATCATGCACTGATCACGTGGCTGATCATGCACTGATACCGAGAATGAGCATGGACTGATCACATGACTATCATGTAGTGATCACGTGACTTAATGGTGCTGACCATGTGACTGATCATGCACTGATCACGTGACTGATCATGCAGTGATCACGTGGCTATCATGCATTACTCATGTGGCTGATCATGCAATGATCATGTAGCTACCATGTACAGGACACGTGAATGACCATACACCCATCAGGTGACTGATCATGCACTGATCACGTGGCTATCATGCACTGACCACGAGACTGATCATGCACTGATCACGTCTATATCATGCACTGATCACATGACTGCCCATGCACTGATCACGTGGATGATCATACACTAATCATGTGACAGATCATGCACTGATCACGTGGCTGATCATGCACTGATACCATGACTGAGCATGGACTGATCACATGACTATCATGTAGTGATCACGTGACTTAATGGCGCTGATCATGTGACTGATCATGCGCTGATCATGTTTGCTATCATACACTGATCATGTGCCTCTGGAAGCAATAAACAAAGAGCTGAGTAGGCACGAATCAAACAGTCAGCAGGCAATAATCATGGAACTCAGGTGTGAGGAATCATGCTGCTCAGCTGGCAATAATCAAGCAGCTGAGCAGGCACGAATTATGCAGCACAGCTGGCAATTGTCAAGCAGATGACAGGCAGGAATCGTGCAGCTCAGCTGGCAATTGTCAAGCAGATGAGCAGACAGTAATCACGCAGCTCAGCAGGCCCTGATCACGTGACTGAGCATGCACTGTTCACGTGGCTGATCATACACTGATCACGTGATTGATCATGCACTGATCACTTGGATATCATGCACTGATCACGTGGCTGATCATACACTGTTCACGTGTCTGACCATGCACTGAACACGTGAATAATCATGCACTGATCACGTGACTGATCATGCACTGATCACGTGGCTATCATGCACTGCTAACTTGGCTGATCATGCAATGATCACGCAGCTACCATGTACTGGTCACGTGACTGATCATGCTCAGATCACGTGACTGATCATGCACTGATCACGTGGCTATCATGCACTGATCACTTGGCTGGTCATACACTGATCACGCAGCTACCATGTACTGTTCACGTGACTGATCATGCAATGATGATGTAATTGATCATGGACTGATAATGTGGCTGATCATGCACTGATCACGTGACTGATCATGCACTGATCACGTGGCTGATCATGCACTGATCACGTGGCTATCATGCACTTATCACATTGCTGGACATACATTGATCATATAGCTACCATGTACCGGTCACGTGAATGATCATACACCCATCAGGTGACTGATCATGCACTGATCACGTGGCTATCATGCACGGACCGCGAGACTGAAAATGCACTGATCACGACTAATCATGCACTGATCACATGACTGCCCATGCACTGATCATGTGGATGATCATACACTAATCATGTGACAGATCATGCACTGATCACGTGGCTGATCATGCAATGATCACGCAGCTACCATGTACTGGTCACATGACTGATCATGCAGTGATCACGTAATTAATCATGCACTGATCACCTGGCTTATCATGCATTGATCATGTGACTGGTCATGTGCTGATCATGTTTGGTGTCATACACTGATCATGTGCCTCTGGAGGCAATGAACAAAGAGCTGAGCAGGCAGGAATCAGTCACCAGGCAATAATCATGGAACTAAGCTCTGAGAAATCATGCTGCTCAGCTGGCAATAATCAAGTAGATGAGCAGGCAGGAATTGCGCAGCACAGGTGGCAATTGTCAAGGAGATGACAGGCAGGAATCGTGCAGCTCAGCTGGCAATTGTCAAGCAGATGAGCAGACAGAAATCACGCAGCTCAGCAGGCCCTAATCACGTGACTGAGCATGCACTGTTCACGTGGCTGATCACACAACTATCACGTGACTGATCATGCACTGATCACGTGGCTCTCATGCACTGATCACGTGTTTATCAGGCAACGATCAGTGACTGACAGGCGCTGATCATGGGACTGTGCACGCACTGTTCACGTGGCTATCATGCACTGATCTCGTGACTGCGCATGCACTGATGACGTGGCTGTTCGGGCACTGATCACATGTTTATCAGGCAGTGATCAGTGACTGACAGGCGCTGATCAGGGGACTGTGCACGCACTGATCAGGTGGCTGATCAGAAACTGACCACCTGACTGTGCATGCAGTGATCACGTGGCTGGTCGTTCACTGATCACGTGTTTATCATACGGTGATCAGGTGACTGAGAGGCGCTTATCACGTGAATGTGCCGTCAGTGATCACGTGGCTGAGCAGGCACTGATATCGTGACTGAGCATGCACTGATCATGTGCCGGGAGCCGGGGAGTCATTCCACTCTGGACAAAGGTCATGAGGAAGGAGGCTCGGCATACGCAAATGCGGGATCGAGCCTGAGGAGTCCACCCGGATATTCTCGAGCATCTCCCCCGAAAAAAACCAGAGTCTGCCTACTGTATTGCTTTGTGCTCTCACCTCTGATTTCACTGGGGGCTGTCCCCCACCACCATCTCGCTCTCTCTGTCAAAGAGTTAACTTACAGCTCCAATTCATAAAGTTCCTTGTCATTCTTCCCTTTAACTTCCAGCTGAGTCTCCATCTGGAGCGCGGAACCCACCACGCTTACTAATTATGCCTGGGCTGCTAAGACCCACTCGAGAAGGTGTCTAGGGTGAGGCACCTTTCGCTATTCGAGAGGGCGCCTGCGGCCTACGTAAGTGGTGCAAACTTCTTGTCTTGAAGTTTGATTGGTCTTCCGCGTAAAACAAGCTACTCAGTCTCTTTTCTCCACCGAAATTTCCTACTGAGCTCTCCTCATACTATCATTCTTGACATCTCTGATTAGCATATAAATAGTCGCCTAGGCCATCTCTCCTTCGAATACCCTGGATCAGTTGGGGCTGGTCCCCGGCAGGTGGCGACCGAACAGGGACCTCAGGAGGCAATACTCAAAGAGCTGAGCAGACACGAACCACGCAATCAGCAGGCAATAAGCATGGAGCTCAGCAGTGACGAATCATGCTGCTCAACTGGCAATAATCAAGCATGTGACCAGGCAGGAATCACGCAGCTCAGCTGGCAATTGTCAAGCAGATGAGCCGACAGGAATCACGCAGCTCAGATGGCAATTGTCATGTAGATGAGCCGGCAGGAATCACGCAGCTCAGCAGGCCCTGATCACGTGACTCTGCAGGCACTGATCACGTGGCTGATCAAGTCCAGATCACGTGACTGAGCATGCACTGATCACGTGGCTATCATGCACTGATGACGTGACTGCGCATGCACTGATGACGTGGCTGATCAGGCACTGATCACATAGCTCATCATGCACTGATCACGTGTTTATCAGGCAATGATCAGTGACTGACAGGCGCTGATAATGGGACTGTGCACGCACTGATCACATGGCTATCATGCACTGATCACGTGACTGCGCATGCACTGATGACGTGGCTGTTCGGGTACTGATCACGTGTTTATCAGGCAGCGATCAGTGACTGACAGGCGCTGATCAGGGGACTGTGCACGCACTGATCAGGTGGCTGATCAGGAACTGACCACCTGACCGCGCATGCAGTGATCACGTGGCTGGTCGTTCACTGATCACGTGTTTATCATACGGTGATCACGTGACTGAGAGGCGCTGATCACGTGACTGTGCCGTCAGTGATTACGTGGCTGAGCAGGCACTGATATCGTGACTGAGCATGCACTGATCATGTGCCGGGAGCCGGGGAGGCATTCCACTCTGGACAAAGGTCATGAGGAAGGAGGCTCGGCATACGCAAATGTGGGATCGAGCCTCAGGAGTCCACCCGGATATTCTCGAGCATCTCCCCCCCAAAAAAACCGGAGTCTGCCTACTGTATTGCTTTGTGCTCTCACCTCTGATTTCACTGGGGGCTGTCCCCCACCACCATCTCGCTCTCTCTGTCAAAGAGTTAACTTACAGCTCCAATTCATAAAGTTCCTTGTCATTCTTCCCTTTAACTTCCAGCTCAGTCTCCATCTGGAACGCGGAACCCACCACGCTTACTAATTATGCCTGGGCTGCTAAGACCCACTCGAGAAGGTGTCTAGGGTGAGGCACCTTTCGCTATTCGAGAGGGCGCCTGCGGCCTACGTAAGTGGTGCAAACTTCTTGTCTTGAAGTTTGATTGGTCTTCCGCGTAAACCAAGCTGCTCAGTCTCTTTTCTCCACCGAATTTTCCTACTGAGCTCTCCTCATACTATTATTCTTGACATCTCTGATTAGCATATAAATAGTCGCCTAGGCCATCTCTCCTTCGAATACCCTGGATCAGTTGGGGCTGGTCCCCGGCAGGTGGCGACCGAACAGGGACCTCAGGAGGCAATACTCAAAGAGCTGAGCAGACACGAACCACGCAATCAGCAGGCAATAAGCATGGAGCTCAGCAGTGACGAATCATGCTGCTCAGCTGGCAATAATCAAGCACGTGACCAGGCAGGAATCACGCAGCTCAGCTGGCAATTGTCAAGCAGATGAGCCGAGAGGAATCACGCAGGTCAGCTGGCAATTGTCATGCAGATGAGCCGGCAGGAATCACGCAGCTCAGCAGGCCCTGATCACGTGACTCTGCAGGCACTGATCACGTGGCTGATCAAGTCCAGATCACGTGACTGAGCATGCACTGATCACGTGGCTATCATGCACTGTTCACGTGGCTGATCATACACTGGTCACCTGCCTGGTCATGCACAGATCAGCTGACTAATCATGAACTGATCACGTAGCAATCATTCACTGATCACCTGGCTGATCATGCACTGATCACGTGGATATCATGCAATGATCACGTGGCTATCATGCACTGATCACGTGGCTGATCATGCACTGATACCGAGAATGAGCATGGACTGATCACATGACTATCATGTAGTGATCACGTGACTTAATGGTGCTGACCATGTGACTGATCATGCACTGATCACGTGACTGATCATGCAGTGATCACGTGGCTATCATGCATTACTCATGTGGCTGATCATGCAATGATCATGTAGCTACCATGTACAGGACACGTGAATGACCATACACCCATCAGGTGACTGATCATGCACTGATCACGTGGCTATCATGCACTGACCACGAGACTGATCATGCACTGATCACGTCTATATCATGCACTGATCACATGACTGCCCATGCACTGATCACGTGGATGATCATACACTAATCATGTGACAGATCATGCACTGATCACGTGGCTGATCATGCACTGATACCATGACTGAGCATGGACTGATCACATGACTATCATGTAGTGATCACGTGACTTAATGGCGCTGATCATGTGACTGATCATGCGCTGATCATGTTTGCTATCATACACTGATCATGTGCCTCTGGAAGCAATAAACAAAGAGCTGAGTAGGCACGAATCAAACAGTCAGCAGGCAATAATCATGGAACTCAGGTGTGAGGAATCATGCTGCTCAGCTGGCAATAATCAAGCAGCTGAGCAGGCACGAATTATGCAGCACAGCTGGCAATTGTCAAGCAGATGACAGGCAGGAATCGTGCAGCTCAGCTGGCAATTGTCAAGCAGATGAGCAGACAGTAATCACGCAGCTCAGCAGGCCCTGATCACGTGACTGAGCATGCACTGTTCACGTGGCTGATCATACACTGATCACGTGATTGATCATGCACTGATCACTTGGATATCATGCACTGATCACGTGGCTGATCATACACTGTTCACGTGTCTGACCATGCACTGAACACGTGAATAATCATGCACTGATCACGTGACTGATCATGCACTGATCACGTGGCTATCATGCACTGCTAACTTGGCTGATCATGCAATGATCACGCAGCTACCATGTACTGGTCACGTGACTGATCATGCTCAGATCACGTGACTGATCATGCACTGATCACGTGGCTATCATGCACTGATCACTTGGCTGGTCATACACTGATCACGCAGCTACCATGTACTGTTCACGTGACTGATCATGCAATGATGATGTAATTGATCATGGACTGATAATGTGGCTGATCATGCACTGATCACGTGACTGATCATGCACTGATCACGTGGCTGATCATGCACTGATCACGTGGCTATCATGCACTTATCACATTGCTGGACATACATTGATCATATAGCTACCATGTACCGGTCACGTGAATGATCATACACCCATCAGGTGACTGATCATGCACTGATCACGTGGCTATCATGCACTGACCGCGAGACTGAAAATGCACTGATCACGACTAATCATGCACTGATCACATGACTGCCCATGCACTGATCATGTGGATGATCATACACTAATCATGTGACAGATCATGCACTGATCACGTGGCTGATCATGCAATGATCACGCAGCTACCATGTACTGGTCACATGACTGATCATGCAGTGATCACGTAATTAATCATGCACTGATCACCTGGCTTATCATGCATTGATCATGTGACTGGTCATGTGCTGATCATGTTTGGTGTCATACACTGATCATGTGCCTCTGGAGGCAATGAACAAAGAGCTGAGCAGGCAGGAATCAGTCACCAGGCAATAATCATGGAACTAAGCTCTGAGAAATCATGCTGCTCAGCTGGCAATAATCAAGTAGATGAGCAGGCAGGAATTGCGCAGCACAGGTGGCAATTGTCAAGGAGATGACAGGCAGGAATCGTGCAGCTCAGCTGGCAATTGTCAAGCAGATGAGCAGACAGAAATCACGCAGCTCAGCAGGCCCTAATCACGTGACTGAGCATGCACTGTTCACGTGGCTGATCACACAACTATCACGTGACTGATCATGCACTGATCACGTGGCTCTCATGCACTGATCACGTGTTTATCAGGCAACGATCAGTGACTGACAGGCGCTGATCATGGGACTGTGCACGCACTGTTCACGTGGCTATCATGCACTGATCTCGTGACTGCGCATGCACTGATGACGTGGCTGTTCGGGCACTGATCACATGTTTATCAGGCAGTGATCAGTGACTGACAGGCGCTGATCAGGGGACTGTGCACGCACTGATCAGGTGGCTGATCAGAAACTGACCACCTGACTGTGCATGCAGTGATCACGTGGCTGGTCGTTCACTGATCACGTGTTTATCATACGGTGATCAGGTGACTGAGAGGCGCTTATCACGTGAATGTGCCGTCAGTGATCACGTGGCTGAGCAGGCACTGATATCGTGACTGAGCATGCACTGATCATGTGCCGGGAGCCGGGGAGTCATTCCACTCTGGACAAAGGTCATGAGGAAGGAGGCTCGGCATACGCAAATGCGGGATCGAGCCTGAGGAGTCCACCCGGATATTCTCGAGCATCTCCCCCCCAAAAAAACCGGAGTCTGCCTACTGTATTGCTTTGTGCTCTCACCTCTGATTTCACTTGGGGCTGTACCCCACCACCATCTCGCTCTCTCTGTCAAAGAGTTAACTTAGAGCTCCAATTCATAAAGTTCCTTGTCATTCTTCCCTTTAACTTCCAGCTGAGTCTCCATCTGGAGCGCGGAACCCACCATGCTTACTAATTATGCCTGGGCTGCTAAGACCCACTCGAGAAGGTGTCTAGGGTGAGGCACCTTTCGCTATTCGAGAGGGCACCTGCGGCCTATGTAAGTGGTGCAAACTTCTTGTCTTGAAGTTTGATTGGTCTTCCGCGTAAACCAAGCTACTCAGTCTCTTTCTCCACCGAAATTTCCTACTGAGCTCTCCTCAAACTATCTTTCTTGACATCTCTGATTAGCATATAAATAGTCGCCTAGGCCATCTCTCCTTCGAATACCCTGGATCAGTTGGGGCTGGTCCCCGGCAGGTGGCGACCGAACAGGGACCTCAGGAGGCAATACTCAAAGAGCTGAGCAGACACGAACCACGCAATCAGCAGGCAATAAGCATGGAGCTCAGCAGTGACGAATCATGCTGCTCAGCTGGCAATAATCAAGCACGTGACCAGGCAGGAATCACGCAGCTCAGCTGGCAATTGTCAAGCAGATGAGCCGGCAGGAATCACGCAGCTCAGCAGGCCCTGATCACGTGACTCTGCAGGCACTGATCACATGGCTGATCAAGTCCAGATCACGTGACTGAGCATGCACTGATCACGTGGGTATCATGCACTGATGTAGTGACTGCGCATGCACTGATGACGTGGCTGATCGGGCACTGATCACATGGCTCATCATGCACTGATCACGTGTTTATCAGGCAATGATCAGTGACTGACAGGCGCTGATCATGGGACTGTGCACGCACTGATCACGTGCCTATCATGCACTGATGACGTGACTGCGCATGCACTGATGACGTGGCTGTTCGGCACTGATCACGTGTTTATCAGGCAGTGATCAGTGACTGACAGCGCTGATCATGGGACTGTGCACGCACGATCACGTGCCTATCATGCACTGATGACGGACTGCGCATGCACTGATGACGTGGCTGTTCGGGCACTGATCACGTGTTTATCAGGCAATGATCAGTGACTGACAGGCGCTGATAATGGGACTGTGCACGCACTGATCACGTGCCTATCATGCACTGATGACGTGACTGCGCATGCACTGATGACGTGGCTGTTCGGGCACTGATCACGTGTTTATCAGGCAGTGATCAGTGACTGACAGGCGCTGATCAGGGGACTGTGCACACACTGATCAGGTGGCTGATCAGGAACTGACCACCTGACTGCGCATGCAGTGATCACGTGGCTGGTCGTTCACTGATCAAGTGTTTATCATCCGGTGATCACGTGACTGAGAGGCGCTGATCACGTGACTGTGCCGTCAGTGATCACGTGGCTGAGCAGGCACTGATATCGTGACTGAGCATGCACTGATCATGTGCCGGGAGCCGGGGAGGCATTCCACTCTGGACAAAGGTCATGAGGAAGGAGGCTCGGCATACGCAAATGTGGGATCGAGCCTCAGGAGTCCACCCGGATATTCTCGAGCATCTCCCCCCAAAAAAACCGGAGTCTGCCTACTGTATTACTTTGTGCTCTCACCTCTGATTTCACTGGGGGCTGTCCCCCACCACCATCTCGCTCTCTCTGTCAAAGAGTTAACTTACAGCTCCAATTCATAAAGTTCCTTGTCATTCTTCCCTTTAACTTCCAGCTCAGTCTCCATCTGGAGCGTGGAACCCACCACGCTTACTAATTATGCTTGGGCTGCTAAGACTCACTCGAGAAGGTGTCTAGGGTGAGGCACCTTTCGCTATTCGAGAGGGCACCTGCGGCCTACGTAAGTGGTGCAAACTTCTTGTCTTGAAGTTTGATTGGTCTTCCGCGTAAACCAAGCTACTCAGTCTCTTTCTCCACCGAATTTTCCTACTGAGCTCTCCTCATACTATTATTCTTGACATCTCTGATTAGCATATAAATAGTCGCCTAGGCCATCTCTCCTTCGAATACCCTGGATCAGTTGGGGCTGGTCCCCGGCAGGTGGCGACCGAACAGGGACCTCAGGAGGCAATACTCAAAGAGCTGAGCAGACACGAACCACGCAATCAGCAGGCAATAAGCATGGAGCTCAGCAGTGACGAATCATGCTGCTCAGCTGGCAATAATCAAGCACGTGACCAGGCAGGAATCACGCAGCTCAGCTGGCAATTGTCAAGCAGATGAGCCGACAGGAATCACGCAGCTCAGATGACAATTGTCATGCAGGTGAGCCGACAGGAATCACGCAGCTCAGCTGGCAATTGTCATGCAGATGAGCCGGCAGGAATCACGCAGCTCAGCAGACCCTGATCACGTGACTCTGCCGGCACTGATCACGTGGCTGATCAAGTACAGATAACGTGACTGAGCATGCACTGATCACGTGGCTATCATGCACTGATGACGTGACTGCGCATGCACTGATGACGTGGCTGATCGGGCACTGATCACATGGCTCATCATGCACTGATCACGTGTTTATCAGGCAATGATCAGTGACTGACAGGCGCTGATCATGGGACTGTGCATGCACTGATCACGTGGCTATCATGCACTGATGACGTGACTGCGCATGCACTGATGACGTGGCTGTTCGGGCACTGATCACGTGTTTATCAGGTAGTGATCAGTGACTGACAGGCGCTGATCAGGGGACAGTGCACGCACTGATCAGGTGGCTGATCAGGAACTGACCACCTGACTGTGGATGCAGTGATCACGTGGCTGGTCGTTCACTGATCACGTGTTTATCATCCGGTGATCACGTGACTGAGAGGCGCTGATCACGTGACTGTGCCGTCAGTGATCACGTGGCTGAGCAGGCACTGATATCGTGACTGAGCATGCACTGATCATGTGCCGGGAGCCGGGGAGGCATTCCGCTCTGGACAAAGGTCATGAGGAAGTAGGCTCAGCATACGCAAATGCGGGATCGAGCCTCAGGAATCCACCCGGATATTCTCGAGCATCTCCCCCGAAAAAAACCAGAGTCTGCCTACTGTATTGCTTTGTGCTCTCACCTCTGATTTCACTGGGGGCTGTCCCCCACCACCATCTCGCTCTCTCTGTCAAAGAGTTAACTTACAGCTCCAATTCATAAAGTTCCTTGTCATTCTTCCCTTTAACTTCCAGCTGAGTCTCCATCTGGAGCGCGGAACCCACCACGCTTACTAATTATGCCTGGGCTGCTAAGACCCACTCGAGAAGGTGTCTAGGGTGAGGCACCTTTCGCTATTCGAGAGGGCGCCTGCGGCCTACGTAAGTGGTGCAAACTTCTTGTCTTGAAGTTTGATTGGTCTTCCGCGTAAACCAAGCTGCTCAGTCTCTTTTCTCCACCGAATTTTCCTAGTGAGCTCTCCTCATACTATTATTCTTGACATCTCTGATTAGCATATAAATAGTCGCCTAGGCCATCTCTCCTTCGAATACCCTGGATCAGTTGGGGCTGGTCCCCGGCAGGTGGCGACCGAACAGGGAACTCAGGAGGCAATACTCAAAGAGCTGAGCAGACACGAACCACGCAATCAGCAGGCAATAAGCATGGAGCTCAGCAGTGACGAATCATGCTGCTCAACTGGCAATAATCAAGCACGTGACCAGGCAGGAATCACGCAGCTCAGCTGGCAATTGTCAAGCAGATGAGCCGACAGGAATCACGCAGCTCAGATGGCAATTGTCATGCAGATGAGCCGGCAGGAATCACGCAGCTCAGCAGGCCCTGATCACGTGACTCTGCAGGCACTGATCACGTGGCTATCATGCACTGTTCACGTGGCTGATCATACACTGGTCACCTGCCTGGTCATGCACAGATCAGCTGACTAATCATGAACTGATCACGTAGCAATCATACTGATCACCTGGCTGATCATGCACTGATCACGTGGATATCATGCAATGATCACGTGGCTATCATGCACTGATCACGTGGCTGATCATGCACTGATACCGAGAATGAGCATGGACTGATCACATGACTATCATGTAGTGATCACGTGACTTAATGGTGCTGACCATGTGACTGATCATGCACTGATCACGTGACTGATCATGCAGTGATCACGTGGCTATCATGCATTACTCATGTGGCTGATCATGCAATGATCATGTAGCTACCATGTACAGGACACGTGAATGACCATACACCCATCAGGTGACTGATCATGCACTGATCACGTGGCTATCATGCACTGACCACGAGACTGATCATGCACTGATCACGTCTATATCATGCACTGATCACATGACTGCCCATGCACTGATCACGTGGATGATCATACACTAATCATGTGACAGATCATGCACTGATCACGTGGCTGATCATGCACTGATACCATGACTGAGCATGGACTGATCACATGACTATCATGTAGTGATCACGTGACTTAATGGCGCTGATCATGTGACTGATCATGCGCTGATCATGTTTGCTATCATACACTGATCATGTGCCTCTGGAAGCAATAAACAAAGAGCTGAGTAGGCACGAATCAAACAGTCAGCAGGCAATAATCATGGAACTCAGGTGTGAGGAATCATGCTGCTCAGCTGGCAATAATCAAGCAGCTGAGCAGGCACGAATTATGCAGCACAGCTGGCAATTGTCAAGCAGATGACAGGCAGGAATCGTGCAGCTCAGCTGGCAATTGTCAAGCAGATGAGCAGACAGTAATCACGCAGCTCAGCAGGCCCTGATCACGTGACTGAGCATGCACTGTTCACGTGGCTGATCATACACTGATCACGTGATTGATCATGCACTGATCACTTGGATATCATGCACTGATCACGTGGCTGATCATACACTGTTCACGTGTCTGACCATGCACTGAACACGTGAATAATCATGCACTGATCACGTGACTGATCATGCACTGATCACGTGGCTATCATGCACTGCTAACTTGGCTGATCATGCAATGATCACGCAGCTACCATGTACTGGTCACGTGACTGATCATGCTCAGATCACGTGACTGATCATGCACTGATCACGTGGCTATCATGCACTGATCACTTGGCTGGTCATACACTGATCACGCAGCTACCATGTACTGTTCACGTGACTGATCATGCAATGATGATGTAATTGATCATGGACTGATAATGTGGCTGATCATGCACTGATCACGTGACTGATCATGCACTGATCACGTGGCTGATCATGCACTGATCACGTGGCTATCATGCACTTATCACATTGCTGGACATACATTGATCATATAGCTACCATGTACCGGTCACGTGAATGATCATACACCCATCAGGTGACTGATCATGCACTGATCACGTGGCTATCATGCACTGACCGCGAGACTGAAAATGCACTGATCACGACTAATCATGCACTGATCACATGACTGCCCATGCACTGATCATGTGGATGATCATACACTAATCATGTGACAGATCATGCACTGATCACGTGGCTGATCATGCAATGATCACGCAGCTACCATGTACTGGTCACATGACTGATCATGCAGTGATCACGTAATTAATCATGCACTGATCACCTGGCTTATCATGCATTGATCATGTGACTGGTCATGTGCTGATCATGTTTGGTGTCATACACTGATCATGTGCCTCTGGAGGCAATGAACAAAGAGCTGAGCAGGCAGGAATCAGTCACCAGGCAATAATCATGGAACTAAGCTCTGAGAAATCATGCTGCTCAGCTGGCAATAATCAAGTAGATGAGCAGGCAGGAATTGCGCAGCACAGGTGGCAATTGTCAAAGAGATGACAGGCAGGATTCGTGCAGCTCAGCTGGCAATTGTCAAGCAGATGAGCAGACAGAAATCACGCAGCTCAGCAGGCCCTAATCACGTGACTGAGCATGCACTGTTCACGTGGCTGATCACACAACTATCACGTGACTGATCATGCACTGATCACGTGGCTCTCATGCACTGATCACGTGTTTATCAGGCAACGATCAGTGACTGACAGGCGCTGATCATGGGACTGTGCACGCACTGTTCACGTGGCTATCATGCACTGATCACGTGACTGCGCATGCACTGATGACGTGGCTGTTCGGGCACTGATCACATGTTTATCAGGCAGTGATCAGTGACTGACAGGCGCTGATCAGGGGACTGTGCACGCACTGATCAGGTGGCTGATCAGAAACTGACCACCTGACTGTGCATGCAGTGATCACGTGGCTGGTCGTTCACTGATCACGTGTTTATCATACGGTGATCAGGTGACTGAGAGGCGCTTATCACGTGAATGTGCCGTCAGTGATCACGTGGCTGAGCAGGCACTGATATCGTGACTGAGCATGCACTGATCATGTGCCGGGAGCCGGGGAGTCATTCCACTCTGGACAAAGGTCATGAGGAAGGAGGCTCGGCATTGGCAATTGTGGGATCGAGCCTCAGGAGTCCACCCGGATATTCTCGAGCATCTCCCCCGAAAAAAACCAGAGTCTGCCTACTGTATTGCTTTGTGCTCTCACCTCTGATTTCACTGGGGGCTGTCCCCCACCACCATCTCGCTCTCTCTGTCAAAGAGTTAACTTACAGCTCCAATTCATAAAGTTCCTTGTCATTTTTCCCTTTAACTTCCAGCTGAGTCTCCATCTGGAGCGCGGAACCCACCACGCTTACTAGTTATGCCTGGGCTGCTAAGACCCACTCGAGAAGGTGTCTAGGGTGAGGCACCTTTCGCTATTCGAGAGGGCGCCTGCGGCCTACGTAAGTGGTGCAAACTTCTTGTCTTGAAGTTTGATTGGTCTTCCGCGTAAACCAAGCTCCTCAGTCTCTTTTCTCCACCGAATTTTCCTACTGAGCTCTCCTCATACTATTATTCTTGACATCTCTGATTAGCATATAAATAGTCGCCTAGGCCATCTCTCCTTCGAATACCCTGGATCAGTTGGGGCTGGTCCCCGGCAGGTGGCGACCGAACAGGGACCTCAGGAGGCAATACTCAAAGAGCTGAGCAGACACGAACCACGCAATCAGCAGGCAATAAGCATGGAGCTCAGCAGTGACGAATCATGCTGCTCAACTGGCAATAATCAAGCAGGTGACCAGGCAGGAATCACGCAGCTCAGCTGGCAATTGTCAAGCAGATGAGCCGGCAGGAATCATGCAGCTCAGCAGGCCCTGATCACGTGACTCTGCAGGCACTGATCACGTGGCTGATCAAGTCCAGATCACGTGACTGAGCATGCACTGATCACGAGGCTATCATGCACTGATGACGTGACTGCGCATTCACTGATAACGTGGCTGATCGGGCACTGATCACATGGCTCATCATGCACTGATCACGTGTTTATCAGGCAATGATCAGTGACTGACAGGCGCTGATCATGGGACTGTGCACGCACTGATCACGTGGCTATCATGCACTGATGACGTGACTGCGCATGCACTGATGACGTGGCTGCGCATGCACTGATGACGTGGCTGTTCGGGCACTGATCACGTGTTTATCAGGCAGTGATCAGTGACTGACAGGCGCTGATCAGGGGACTGTGCATGCACTGATCAGGTGGCTGATCAGGAACTGACCACCTGACCGCGCATGCAGTGATCACGTGGCTGGTCGTTCACTGATCACGTGTTTATCATACGGTAATCAAGTGACTGAGAGGCGCTGATCACGTGACTATGCCGTCAGTGATCACGTGGCTGAGCAGGCACTGATATCGTGACTGAGCATGCACTGATCATGTGCCGGGAGCCGGGGAGGCATTCCACTCTGGACAAAGGTCATGAGGAAGGAGGCTCGGCATACGCAAATGCGGGATCGAGCCTCAGGAGTCCACCCGGATATTCTCGAGCATCTCCCCCCCAAAAAAAACCGGAGTCTGCCTACTGTATTGCTTTGTGCTCTCACCTCTGATTTCACTGGGGGCTGTCCCCCACCACCATCTCGCTCTCTCTGTCAAAGAGTTAACTTTGAGCTCCAATTCATAAAGTTCCTTGTCATTCTTCCCTTTAACTTCCAGCTGAGTCTCCATCTGGAGCGCGGAACCCACCAAGCTTACTAATTATGCCTGGGCTGCTAAGACCCACTCGAGAAGGTGTCTAGGGTGAGGCACCTTTGGCTATTCAAGAGGGCGCCTGCGGCCTACGTAAGTGGTGCAAACTTCTTGTCTTGAAGTTTGATTGGTCTTCCGCGTAAACCAAGCTACTCAGTCTCTTTCTCCACCGAATTTTCCTACTGAGCTCTCCTCATACTATCATTCTTGACATCTCTGATTAGCATATAAATAGTCGCCTAGGCCATCTCTCCTTCGAATACCCTGGATCAGTTGGGGCTGGTCCCCGGCAGGTGGCGACCGAACAGGGACCTCAGGAGGCAATACTCAAAGAGCTGAGCAGACACGAACCACGCAATCAGCAGGCAATAAGCATGGAGCTCAGCAGTGACGAATCATGCTGCTCAGCTGGCAATAATCAAGCACGTGACCAGGCAGGAATCACGCAGCTCAGCTGGCAATTGTCAAGCAGATGAGCCGACAGGAATCACGCAGCTCAGATGACAATTGTCATGCAGGTGAGCCGACAGGAATCACGCAGCTCAGCTGGCAATTGTCATGCAGATGAGCCGGCAGGAATCACGCAGCTCAGCAGACCCTGATCACGTGACTCTGCCGGCACTGATCACGTGGCTGATCAAGTACAGATAACGTGACTGAGCATGCACTGATCACGTGGCTATCATGCACTGATGACGTGACTGCGCATGCACTGATGACGTGGCTGATCGGGCACTGATCACATGGCTCATCATGCACTGATCACGTGTTTATCAGGCAATGATCAGTGACTGACAGGCGCTGATCATGGGACTGTGCATGCACTGATCACGTGGCTATCATGCACTGATGACGTGACTGCGCATGCACTGATGACGTGGCTGTTCGGGCACTGATCACGTGTTTATCAGGTAGTGATCAGTGACTGACAGGCGCTGATCAGGGGACAGTGCACGCACTGATCAGGTGGCTGATCAGGAACTGACCACCTGACTGTGGATGCAGTGATCACGTGGCTGGTCGTTCACTGATCACGTGTTTATCATCCGGTGATCACGTGACTGAGAGGCGCTGATCACGTGACTGTGCCGTCAGTGATCACGTGGCTGAGCAGGCACTGATATCGTGACTGAGCATGCACTGATCATGTGCCGGGAGCCGGGGAGGCATTCCGCTCTGGACAAAGGTCATGAGGAAGTAGGCTCAGCATACGCAAATGCGGGATCGAGCCTCAGGAATCCACCCGGATATTCTCGAGCATCTCCCCCGAAAAAAACCAGAGTCTGCCTACTGTATTGCTTTGTGCTCTCACCTCTGATTTCACTGGGGGCTGTCCCCCACCACCATCTCGCTCTCTCTGTCAAAGAGTTAACTTACAGCTCCAATTCATAAAGTTCCTTGTCATTCTTCCCTTTAACTTCCAGCTGAGTCTCCATCTGGAGCGCGGAACCCACCACGCTTACTAATTATGCCTGGGCTGCTAAGACCCACTCGAGAAGGTGTCTAGGGTGAGGCACCTTTCGCTATTCGAGAGGGCGCCTGCGGCCTACGTAAGTGGTGCAAACTTCTTGTCTTGAAGTTTGATTGGTCTTCCGCGTAAACCAAGCTGCTCAGTCTCTTTTCTCCACCGAATTTTCCTAGTGAGCTCTCCTCATACTATTATTCTTGACATCTCTGATTAGCATATAAATAGTCGCCTAGGCCATCTCTCCTTCGAATACCCTGGATCAGTTGGGGCTGGTCCCCGGCAGGTGGCGACCGAACAGGGAACTCAGGAGGCAATACTCAAAGAGCTGAGCAGACACGAACCACGCAATCAGCAGGCAATAAGCATGGAGCTCAGCAGTGACGAATCATGCTGCTCAACTGGCAATAATCAAGCACGTGACCAGGCAGGAATCACGCAGCTCAGCTGGCAATTGTCAAGCAGATGAGCCGACAGGAATCACGCAGCTCAGATGGCAATTGTCATGCAGATGAGCCGGCAGGAATCACGCAGCTCAGCAGGCCCTGATCACGTGACTCTGCAGGCACTGATCACGTGGCTATCATGCACTGTTCACGTGGCTGATCATACACTGGTCACCTGCCTGGTCATGCACAGATCAGCTGACTAATCATGAACTGATCACGTAGCAATCATACTGATCACCTGGCTGATCATGCACTGATCACGTGGATATCATGCAATGATCACGTGGCTATCATGCACTGATCACGTGGCTGATCATGCACTGATACCGAGAATGAGCATGGACTGATCACATGACTATCATGTAGTGATCACGTGACTTAATGGTGCTGACCATGTGACTGATCATGCACTGATCACGTGACTGATCATGCAGTGATCACGTGGCTATCATGCATTACTCATGTGGCTGATCATGCAATGATCATGTAGCTACCATGTACAGGACACGTGAATGACCATACACCCATCAGGTGACTGATCATGCACTGATCACGTGGCTATCATGCACTGACCACGAGACTGATCATGCACTGATCACGTCTATATCATGCACTGATCACATGACTGCCCATGCACTGATCACGTGGATGATCATACACTAATCATGTGACAGATCATGCACTGATCACGTGGCTGATCATGCACTGATACCATGACTGAGCATGGACTGATCACATGACTATCATGTAGTGATCACGTGACTTAATGGCGCTGATCATGTGACTGATCATGCGCTGATCATGTTTGCTATCATACACTGATCATGTGCCTCTGGAAGCAATAAACAAAGAGCTGAGTAGGCACGAATCAAACAGTCAGCAGGCAATAATCATGGAACTCAGGTGTGAGGAATCATGCTGCTCAGCTGGCAATAATCAAGCAGCTGAGCAGGCACGAATTATGCAGCACAGCTGGCAATTGTCAAGCAGATGACAGGCAGGAATCGTGCAGCTCAGCTGGCAATTGTCAAGCAGATGAGCAGACAGTAATCACGCAGCTCAGCAGGCCCTGATCACGTGACTGAGCATGCACTGTTCACGTGGCTGATCATACACTGATCACGTGATTGATCATGCACTGATCACTTGGATATCATGCACTGATCACGTGGCTGATCATACACTGTTCACGTGTCTGACCATGCACTGAACACGTGAATAATCATGCACTGATCACGTGACTGATCATGCACTGATCACGTGGCTATCATGCACTGCTAACTTGGCTGATCATGCAATGATCACGCAGCTACCATGTACTGGTCACGTGACTGATCATGCTCAGATCACGTGACTGATCATGCACTGATCACGTGGCTATCATGCACTGATCACTTGGCTGGTCATACACTGATCACGCAGCTACCATGTACTGTTCACGTGACTGATCATGCAATGATGATGTAATTGATCATGGACTGATAATGTGGCTGATCATGCACTGATCACGTGACTGATCATGCACTGATCACGTGGCTGATCATGCACTGATCACGTGGCTATCATGCACTTATCACATTGCTGGACATACATTGATCATATAGCTACCATGTACCGGTCACGTGAATGATCATACACCCATCAGGTGACTGATCATGCACTGATCACGTGGCTATCATGCACTGACCGCGAGACTGAAAATGCACTGATCACGACTAATCATGCACTGATCACATGACTGCCCATGCACTGATCATGTGGATGATCATACACTAATCATGTGACAGATCATGCACTGATCACGTGGCTGATCATGCAATGATCACGCAGCTACCATGTACTGGTCACATGACTGATCATGCAGTGATCACGTAATTAATCATGCACTGATCACCTGGCTTATCATGCATTGATCATGTGACTGGTCATGTGCTGATCATGTTTGGTGTCATACACTGATCATGTGCCTCTGGAGGCAATGAACAAAGAGCTGAGCAGGCAGGAATCAGTCACCAGGCAATAATCATGGAACTAAGCTCTGAGAAATCATGCTGCTCAGCTGGCAATAATCAAGTAGATGAGCAGGCAGGAATTGCGCAGCACAGGTGGCAATTGTCAAAGAGATGACAGGCAGGATTCGTGCAGCTCAGCTGGCAATTGTCAAGCAGATGAGCAGACAGAAATCACGCAGCTCAGCAGGCCCTAATCACGTGACTGAGCATGCACTGTTCACGTGGCTGATCACACAACTATCACGTGACTGATCATGCACTGATCACGTGGCTCTCATGCACTGATCACGTGTTTATCAGGCAACGATCAGTGACTGACAGGCGCTGATCATGGGACTGTGCACGCACTGTTCACGTGGCTATCATGCACTGATCACGTGACTGCGCATGCACTGATGACGTGGCTGTTCGGGCACTGATCACATGTTTATCAGGCAGTGATCAGTGACTGACAGGCGCTGATCAGGGGACTGTGCACGCACTGATCAGGTGGCTGATCAGAAACTGACCACCTGACTGTGCATGCAGTGATCACGTGGCTGGTCGTTCACTGATCACGTGTTTATCATACGGTGATCAGGTGACTGAGAGGCGCTTATCACGTGAATGTGCCGTCAGTGATCACGTGGCTGAGCAGGCACTGATATCGTGACTGAGCATGCACTGATCATGTGCCGGGAGCCGGGGAGTCATTCCACTCTGGACAAAGGTCATGAGGAAGGAGGCTCGGCATTGGCAATTGTGGGATCGAGCCTCAGGAGTCCACCCGGATATTCTCGAGCATCTCCCCCCGAAAAAAACCAGAGTCTGCCTACTGTATTGCTTTGTGCTCTCACCTCTGATTTCACTGGGGGCTGTCCCCCACCACCATCTCGCTCTCTCTGTCAAAGAGTTAACTTACAGCTCCAATTCATAAAGTTCCTTGTCATTTTTCCCTTTAACTTCCAGCTGAGTCTCCATCTGGAGCGCGGAACCCACCACGCTTACTAATTATGCCTGGGCTGCTAAGACCCACTCGAGAAGGTGTCTAGGGTGAGGCACCTTTCGCTATTCGAGAGGGCGCCTGCGGCCTACGTAAGTGGTGCAAACTTCTTGTCTTGAAGTTTGATTGGTCTTCCGCGTAAACCAAGCTACTCAGTCTCTTTTCTCCACCGAAATTTCCTACTGAGCTCTCCTCATACTATCATTCTTGACATCTCTGATTAGCATATAAATAGTCGCCTAGGCCATCTCTCCTTCGAATACCCTGGATCAGTTGGGGCTGGTCCCCGGCAGGTGGTGACTGAACAGGGACCTCAGGAGGCAATACTCAAAGAGCTGAGCAGACACGAACCACGCAATCAGCAGGCAATAAGCATGGAGCTCAGCAGTGACGAATCATGCTGCTCAACTGGCAATAATCAAGCATGTGACCAGGCAGGAATCACGCAGCTCAGCTGGCAATTGTCAAGCAGATGAGCCGACAGGAATCACGCAGCTCAGATGGCAATTGTCATGTAGATGAGCCGGCAGGAATCACGCAGCTCAGCAGGCCCTGATCACGTGACTCTGCAGGCACTGATCACGTGGCTGATCAAGTCCAGATCACGTGACTGAGCATGCACTGATCACGTGGCTATCATGCACTGATGACGTGACTGCGCATGCACTGATGACGTGGCTGATCAGGCACTGATCACATAGCTCATCATGCACTGATCACGTGTTTATCAGGCAATGATCAGTGACTGACAGGCGCTGATAATGGGACTGTGCACGCACTGATCACATGGCTATCATGCACTGATCACGTGACTGCGCATGCACTGATGACGTGGCTGTTCGGGTACTGATCACGTGTTTATCAGGCAGTGATCAGTGACTGACAGGCGCTGATCAGGGGACTGTGCACGCACTGATCAGGTGGCTGATCAGGAACTGACCACCTGACCGCGCATGCAGTGATCACGTGGCTGGTCGTTCACTGATCACGTGTTTATCATACGGTGATCACGTGACTGAGAGGCGCTGATCACGTGACTGTGCCGTCAGTGATCACGTGGCTGAGCAGGCACTGATATCGTGACTGAGCATGCACTGATCATGTGCCGGGAGACGGGGAGGCATTCCACTCTGGACAAAGGTCATGAGGAAGGAGGCTCGGCATACGCAAATGTGGGATCGAGCCTCAGGAGTCCACCCGGATATTCTCGAGCATCTCCCCCCAAAAAACCGGAGTCTGCCTACTGTATTGCTTTGTGCTCTCACCTCTGATTTCACTGGGGGCTGTCCCCCACCACCATCTCGCTCTCTCTGTCAAAGAGTTAACTTACAGCTCCAATTCATAAAGTTCCTTGTCATTCTTCCCTTTAACTTCCAGCTCAGTCTCCATCTGGAACGCGGAACCCACCACGCTTACTAGTTATGCCTGGGCTGCTAAGACCCACTCGAGAAGGTGTCTAGGGTGAGGCACCTTTCGCTATTCGAGAGGGCGCCTGCGGCCTACGTAAGTGGTGCAAACTTCTTGTCTTGAAGTTTGATTGGTCTTCCGCGTAAACCAAGCTCCTCAGTCTCTTTTCTCCACCGAATTTTCCTACTGAGCTCTCCTCATACTATTATTCTTGACATCTCTGATTAGCATATAAATAGTCGCCTAGGCCATCTCTCCTTCGAATACCCTGGATCAGTTGGGGCTGGTCCCCGGCAGGTGGCGACCGAACAGGGACCTCAGGAGGCAATACTCAAAGAGCTGAGCAGACACGAACCACGCAATCAGCAGGCAATAAGCATGGAGCTCAGCAGTGACGAATCATGCTGCTCAACTGGCAATAATCAAGCAGGTGACCAGGCAGGAATCACGCAGCTCAGCTGGCAATTGTCAAGCAGATGAGCCGGCAGGAATCATGCAGCTCAGCAGGCCCTGATCACGTGACTCTGCAGGCACTGATCACGTGGCTGATCAAGTCCAGATCACGTGACTGAGCATGCACTGATCACGAGGCTATCATGCACTGATGACGTGACTGCGCATTCACTGATAACGTGGCTGATCGGGCACTGATCACATGGCTCATCATGCACTGATCACGTGTTTATCAGGCAATGATCAGTGACTGACAGGCGCTGATCATGGGACTGTGCACGCACTGATCACGTGGCTATCATGCACTGATGACGTGACTGCGCATGCACTGATGACGTGGCTGCGCATGCACTGATGACGTGGCTGTTCGGGCACTGATCACGTGTTTATCAGGCAGTGATCAGTGACTGACAGGCGCTGATCAGGGGACTGTGCATGCACTGATCAGGTGGCTGATCAGGAACTGACCACCTGACCGCGCATGCAGTGATCACGTGGCTGGTCGTTCACTGATCACGTGTTTATCATACGGTAATCAAGTGACTGAGAGGCGCTGATCACGTGACTATGCCGTCAGTGATCACGTGGCTGAGCAGGCACTGATATCGTGACTGAGCATGCACTGATCATGTGCCGGGAGCCGGGGAGGCATTCCACTCTGGACAAAGGTCATGAGGAAGGAGGCTCGGCATACGCAAATGCGGGATCGAGCCTCAGGTGTCCACCCGGATATTCTCGAGCATCTCCCCCCCAAAAAAACCGGAGTCTGCCTACTGTATTGCTTTGTGCTCTCACCTCTGATTTCACTGGGGGCTGTCCCCCACCACCATCTCGCTCTCTCTGTCAAAGAGTTAACTTACAGCTCCAATTCATAAAGTTCCTTGTCATTCTTCCCTTTAACTTCCAGCTGAGTCTCCATCTGGAGCGCGGAACCCACCACGCTTACTAATTATGCCTGGGCTGCTAAGACCCACTCGAGAAGGTGTCTAGGGTGAGGCACCTTTCGCTATTCGAGAGGGCGCCTGCGGCCTACGTAAGTGGTGCAAACTTCTTGTCTTGAAGTTTGATTGGTCTTCCGCGTAAACCAAGCTACTCAGTCTCTTTTCTCCACCGAATTTTCCTACTGAGCTTTCCTCATACTATTATTCTTGACATCTCTGATTAGCATATAAAGAGTCGCCTAGGCCATCTTTCCTTCGAATACCCTGGATCAGTTGGGGCTGGTCCCCGGCAGGTGGCGACCGAACAGGGACCTCAGGAGGCAATACTCAAAGAGCTGAGCAGACACGAACCACGAAATCAGCAGGCAATAAGCATGGAGCTCAACAGTGACGAATCATGCTGCTCAACTGGAAATAATCAAGCACGTGACCAGGCAGGAATCACGCAGCTCAGCTGGCAATTGTCAAGCAGATGAGCCGACAGGAATCACGCAGCTCAGCTGGCAATTGTCAAGCAGATGAGCCGACAGGAATCACGCAGCTCAGATGTCAATTGTCATGCAGATGAGCCGGCAGGAATCACGCAGCTCAGCAGGCCCTGATCACGTGACTCTGCAGGCACTGATCACGTGGCTGATCAAGTCCAGATCACGTGACTGAGCATGCACTGATCACTTGGCTATCATGCACTGATGACGTGACTTCCCATGCACTGATGACGTGGCTGATCGGGCACTGATCACATGGCTCATCATGCACTGATCACGTGTTTATCAGGCAATGATCAGTGACTGACAGGCGCTGATCATGGGACTGTACACGCACTGATCACGTGGCTATCATGCACTGATCACGTGCCTGCGCATGCACTGATGACGTGGCTGTTCGGGCACTGATCACGTGTTTATCAGGCAGTGATCAGTGACTGACAGGCGCTGATCAGGGGACTGTGCACGCACTGATCAGGTGGCTGATCAGGAACTGACCACCTGACTGTGGATGCAGTGATCACGTGGCTGGTCGTTCACTGATCACGTGTTTATCAACCGGTGATCACGTGACTGAGAGGCGCTGATCACGTGACTGTGCCGTCAGTGATCACGTGGCTGAGCAGGCACTGATATCGTGACTGAGCATGCACTGATCATGTGCCGGGAGCCGGGGAGGCATTCCGCTCTGGACAAAGGTCATGAGGAAGTAGGCTCAGCATACGCAAATGCGGGATCGAGCCTCAGGAGTCCACCCGAATATTCTCGAGCATCTCCCCCCGAAAAAACCAGAGTCTGCCTACTGTATTGCTTTGTGCTCTCACCTCTGATTTCACTGGGGGCTGTCCCCCACCACCATCTCGCTCTCTCTGTCAAAGAGTTAACTTACAGCTCCAATTCATAAAGTTCCTTGTCATTCTTCCCTTTAACTTCCAGCTGAGTCTCCATCTGGAGCGCGGAACCCACCACGCTTACTAATTATGCCTGGGCTGCTAAGACCCACTCGAGAAGGTGTCTAGGGTGAGGCACCTTTCGCTATTCGAGAGGGCGCCTGCGGCCTACGTAAGTGGTGCAAACTTCTTGTCTTGAAGTTTGATTGGTCTTCCGCGTAAACCAAGCTGCTCAGTCTCTTTTCTCCACCGAATTTTCCTAGTGAGCTCTCCTCATACTATTATTCTTGACATCTCTGATTAGCATATAAATAGTCGCCTAGGCCATCTCTCCTTCGAATACCCTGGATCAGTTGGGGCTGGTCCCCGGCAGGTGGCGACCGAACAGGGAACTCAGGAGGCAATACTCAAAGAGCTGAGCAGACACGAACCACGCAATCAGCAGGCAATAAGCATGGAGCTCAGCAGTGACGAATCATGCTGCTCAACTGGCAATAATCAAGCACGTGACCAGGCAGGAATCACGCAGCTCAGCTGGCAATTGTCAAGCAGATGAGCCGACAGGAATCACGCAGCTCAGATGGCAATTGTCATGCAGATGAGCCGGCAGGAATCACGCAGCTCAGCAGGCCCTGATCACGTGACTCTGCACGCACTGATCACGTGGCTATCATGCACTGTTCACGTGGCTGATCATACACTGGTCACCTGCCTGGTCATGCACAGATCAGCTGACTAATCATGAACTGATCACGTAGCAATCATACTGATCACCTGGCTGATCATGCACTGATCACGTGGATATCATGCAATGATCACGTGGCTATCATGCACTGATCACGTGGCTGATCATGCACTGATACCGAGAATGAGCATGGACTGATCACATGACTATCATGTAGTGATCACGTGACTTAATGGTGCTGACCATGTGACTGATCATGCACTGATCACGTGACTGATCATGCAGTGATCACGTGGCTATCATGCATTACTCATGTGGCTGATCATGCAATGATCATGTAGCTACCATGTACAGGACACGTGAATGACCATACACCCATCAGGTGACTGATCATGCACTGATCACGTGGCTATCATGCACTGACCACGAGACTGATCATGCACTGATCACGTCTATATCATGCACTGATCACATGACTGCCCATGCACTGATCACGTGGATGATCATACACTAATCATGTGACAGATCATGCACTGATCACGTGGCTGATCATGCACTGATACCATGACTGAGCATGGACTGATCACATGACTATCATGTAGTGATCACGTGACTTAATGGCGCTGATCATGTGACTGATCATGCGCTGATCATGTTTGCTATCATACACTGATCATGTGCCTCTGGAAGCAATAAACAAAGAGCTGAGTAGGCACGAATCAAACAGTCAGCAGGCAATAATCATGGAACTCAGGTGTGAGGAATCATGCTGCTCAGCTGGCAATAATCAAGCAGCTGAGCAGGCACGAATTATGCAGCACAGCTGGCAATTGTCAAGCAGATGACAGGCAGGAATCGTGCAGCTCAGCTGGCAATTGTCAAGCAGATGAGCAGACAGTAATCACGCAGCTCAGCAGGCCCTGATCACGTGACTGAGCATGCACTGTTCACGTGGCTGATCATACACTGATCACGTGATTGATCATGCACTGATCACTTGGATATCATGCACTGATCACGTGGCTGATCATACACTGTTCACGTGTCTGACCATGCACTGAACACGTGAATAATCATGCACTGATCACGTGACTGATCATGCACTGATCACGTGGCTATCATGCACTGCTAACTTGGCTGATCATGCAATGATCACGCAGCTACCATGTACTGGTCACGTGACTGATCATGCTCAGATCACGTGACTGATCATGCACTGATCACGTGGCTATCATGCACTGATCACTTGGCTGGTCATACACTGATCACGCAGCTACCATGTACTGTTCACGTGACTGATCATGCAATGATGATGTAATTGATCATGGACTGATAATGTGGCTGATCATGCACTGATCACGTGACTGATCATGCACTGATCACGTGGCTGATCATGCACTGATCACGTGGCTATCATGCACTTATCACATTGCTGGACATACATTGATCATATAGCTACCATGTACCGGTCACGTGAATGATCATACACCCATCAGGTGACTGATCATGCACTGATCACGTGGCTATCATGCACTGACCGCGAGACTGAAAATGCACTGATCACGACTAATCATGCACTGATCACATGACTGCCCATGCACTGATCATGTGGATGATCATACACTAATCATGTGACAGATCATGCACTGATCACGTGGCTGATCATGCAATGATCACGCAGCTACCATGTACTGGTCACATGACTGATCATGCAGTGATCACGTAATTAATCATGCACTGATCACCTGGCTTATCATGCATTGATCATGTGACTGGTCATGTGCTGATCATGTTTGGTGTCATACACTGATCATGTGCCTCTGGAGGCAATGAACAAAGAGCTGAGCAGGCAGGAATCAGTCACCAGGCAATAATCATGGAACTAAGCTCTGAGAAATCATGCTGCTCAGCTGGCAATAATCAAGTAGATGAGCAGGCAGGAATTGCGCAGCACAGGTGGCAATTGTCAAAGAGATGACAGGCAGGATTCGTGCAGCTCAGCTGGCAATTGTCAAGCAGATGAGCAGACAGAAATCACGCAGCTCAGCAGGCCCTAATCACGTGACTGAGCATGCACTGTTCACGTGGCTGATCACACAACTATCACGTGACTGATCATGCACTGATCACGTGGCTCTCATGCACTGATCACGTGTTTATCAGGCAACGATCAGTGACTGACAGGCGCTGATCATGGGACTGTGCACGCACTGTTCACGTGGCTATCATGCACTGATCACGTGACTGCGCATGCACTGATGACGTGGCTGTTCGGGCACTGATCACATGTTTATCAGGCAGTGATCAGTGACTGACAGGCGCTGATCAGGGGACTGTGCACGCACTGATCAGGTGGCTGATCAGAAACTGACCACCTGACTGTGCATGCAGTGATCACGTGGCTGGTCGTTCACTGATCACGTGTTTATCATACGGTGATCAGGTGACTGAGAGGCGCTTATCACGTGAATGTGCCGTCAGTGATCACGTGGCTGAGCAGGCACTGATATCGTGACTGAGCATGCACTGATCATGTGCCGGGAGCCGGGGAGTCATTCCACTCTGGACAAAGGTCATGAGGAAGGAGGCTCGGCATTGGCAATTGTGGGATCGAGCCTCAGGAGTCCACCCGGATATTCTCGAGCATCTCCCCCGAAAAAAACCAGAGTCTGCCTACTGTATTGCTTTGTGCTCTCACCTCTGATTTCACTGGGGGCTGTCCCCCACCACCATCTCGCTCTCTCTGTCAAAGAGTTAACTTACAGCTCCAATTCATAAAGTTCCTTGTCATTTTTCCCTTTAACTTCCAGCTGAGTCTCCATCTGGAGCGCGGAACCCACCACGCTTACTAATTATGCCTGGGCTGCTAAGACCCACTCGAGAAGGTGTCTAGGGTGAGGCACCTTTCGCTATTCGAGAGGGCGCCTGCGGCCTACGTAAGTGGTGCAAACTTCTTGTCTTGAAGTTTGATTGGTCTTCCGCGTAAACCAAGCTACTCAGTCTCTTTTCTCCACCGAAATTTCCTACTGAGCTCTCCTCATACTATCATTCTTGACATCTCTGATTAGCATATAAATAGTCGCCTAGGCCATCTCTCCTTCGAATACCCTGGATCAGTTGGGGCTGGTCCCCGGCAGGTGGTGACTGAACAGGGACCTCAGGAGGCAATACTCAAAGAGCTGAGCAGACACGAACCACGCAATCAGCAGGCAATAAGCATGGAGCTCAGCAGTGACGAATCATGCTGCTCAACTGGCAATAATCAAGCATGTGACCAGGCAGGAATCACGCAGCTCAGCTGGCAATTGTCAAGCAGATGAGCCGACAGGAATCACGCAGCTCAGATGGCAATTGTCATGTAGATGAGCCGGCAGGAATCACGCAGCTCAGCAGGCCCTGATCACGTGACTCTGCAGGCACTGATCACGTGGCTGATCAAGTCCAGATCACGTGACTGAGCATGCACTGATCACGTGGCTATCATGCACTGATGACGTGACTGCGCATGCACTGATGACGTGGCTGATCAGGCACTGATCACATAGCTCATCATGCACTGATCACGTGTTTATCAGGCAATGATCAGTGACTGACAGGCGCTGATAATGGGACTGTGCACGCACTGATCACATGGCTATCATGCACTGATCACGTGACTGCGCATGCACTGATGACGTGGCTGTTCGGGTACTGATCACGTGTTTATCAGGCAGTGATCAGTGACTGACAGGCGCTGATCAGGGGACTGTGCACGCACTGATCAGGTGGCTGATCAGGAACTGACCACCTGACCGCGCATGCAGTGATCACGTGGCTGGTCGTTCACTGATCACGTGTTTATCATACGGTGATCACGTGACTGAGAGGCGCTGATCACGTGACTGTGCCGTCAGTGATCACGTGGCTGAGCAGGCACTGATATCGTGACTGAGCATGCACTGATCATGTGCCGGGAGACGGGGAGGCATTCCACTCTGGACAAAGGTCATGAGGAAGGAGGCTCGGCATACGCAAATGTGGGATCGAGCCTCAGGAGTCCACCCGGATATTCTCGAGCATCTCCCCCCAAAAAAACCGGAGTCTGCCTACTGTATTGCTTTGTGCTCTCACCTCTGATTTCACTGGGGGCTGTCCCCCACCACCATCTCGCTCTCTCTGTCAAAGAGTTAACTTACAGCTCCAATTCATAAAGTTCCTTGTCATTCTTCCCTTTAACTTCCAGCTCAGTCTCCATCTGGAACGCGGAACCCACCACGCTTACTAGTTATGCCTGGGCTGCTAAGACCCACTCGAGAAGGTGTCTAGGGTGAGGCACCTTTCGCTATTCGAGAGGGCGCCTGCGGCCTACGTAAGTGGTGCAAACTTCTTGTCTTGAAGTTTGATTGGTCTTCCGCGTAAACCAAGCTCCTCAGTCTCTTTTCTCCACCGAATTTTCCTACTGAGCTCTCCTCATACTATTATTCTTGACATCTCTGATTAGCATATAAATAGTCGCCTAGGCCATCTCTCCTTCGAATACCCTGGATCAGTTGGGGCTGGTCCCCGGCAGGTGGCGACCGAACAGGGACCTCAGGAGGCAATACTCAAAGAGCTGAGCAGACACGAACCACGCAATCAGCAGGCAATAAGCATGGAGCTCAGCAGTGACGAATCATGCTGCTCAACTGGCAATAATCAAGCAGGTGACCAGGCAGGAATCACGCAGCTCAGCTGGCAATTGTCAAGCAGATGAGCCGGCAGGAATCATGCAGCTCAGCAGGCCCTGATCACGTGACTCTGCAGGCACTGATCACGTGGCTGATCAAGTCCAGATCACGTGACTGAGCATGCACTGATCACGAGGCTATCATGCACTGATGACGTGACTGCGCATTCACTGATAACGTGGCTGATCGGGCACTGATCACATGGCTCATCATGCACTGATCACGTGTTTATCAGGCAATGATCAGTGACTGACAGGCGCTGATCATGGGACTGTGCACGCACTGATCACGTGGCTATCATGCACTGATGACGTGACTGCGCATGCACTGATGACGTGGCTGCGCATGCACTGATGACGTGGCTGTTCGGGCACTGATCACGTGTTTATCAGGCAGTGATCAGTGACTGACAGGCGCTGATCAGGGGACTGTGCATGCACTGATCAGGTGGCTGATCAGGAACTGACCACCTGACCGCGCATGCAGTGATCACGTGGCTGGTCGTTCACTGATCACGTGTTTATCATACGGTAATCAAGTGACTGAGAGGCGCTGATCACGTGACTATGCCGTCAGTGATCACGTGGCTGAGCAGGCACTGATATCGTGACTGAGCATGCACTGATCATGTGCCGGGAGCCGGGGAGGCATTCCACTCTGGACAAAGGTCATGAGGAAGGAGGCTCGGCATACGCAAATGCGGGATCGAGCCTCAGGAGTCCACCCGGATATTCTCGAGCATCTCCCCCCCAAAAAAAACCGGAGTCTGCCTACTGTATTGCTTTGTGCTCTCACCTCTGATTTCACTGGGGGCTGTCCCCCACCACCATCTCGCTCTCTCTGTCAAAGAGTTAACTTACAGCTCCAATTCATAAAGTTCCTTGTCATTCTTCCCTTTAACTTCCAGCTGAGTCTCCATCTGGAGCGCGGAACCCACCACGCTTACTAATTATGCCTGGGCTGCTAAGACCCACTCGAGAAGGTGTCTAGGGTGAGGCACCTTTCGCTATTCGAGAGGGCGCCTGCGGCCTACGTAAGTGGTGCAAACTTCTTGTCTTGAAGTTTGATTGGTCTTCCGCGTAAACCAAGCTACTCAGTCTCTTTCTCCACCGAATTTTCCTACTGAGCTCTCCTCATACTATCATTCTTGACATCTCTGATTAGCATATAAATAGTCGCCTAGGCCATCTCTCCTTCGAATACCCTGGATCAGTTGGGGCTGGTCCCCGGCAGGTGGCGACCGAACAGGGACCTCAGGAGGCAATACTCAAAGAGCTGAGCAGACACGAACCACGCAATCAGCAGGCAATAAGCATGGAGCTCAGCAGTGACGAATCATGCTGCTCAGCTGGCAATAATCAAGCACGTGACCAGGCAGGAATCACGCAGCTCAGCTGGCAATTGTCAAGCAGATGAGCCGACAGGAATCACGCAGCTCAGATGACAATTGTCATGCAGGTGAGCCGACAGGAATCACGCAGCTCAGCTGGCAATTGTCATGCAGATGAGCCGGCAGGAATCACGCAGCTCAGCAGACCCTGATCACGTGACTCTGCCGGCACTGATCACGTGGCTGATCAAGTACAGATAACGTGACTGAGCATGCACTGATCACGTGGCTATCATGCACTGATGACGTGACTGCGCATGCACTGATGACGTGGCTGATCGGGCACTGATCACATGGCTCATCATGCACTGATCACGTGTTTATCAGGCAATGATCAGTGACTGACAGGCGCTGATCATGGGACTGTGCATGCACTGATCACGTGGCTATCATGCACTGATGACGTGACTGCGCATGCACTGATGACGTGGCTGTTCGGGCACTGATCACGTGTTTATCAGGTAGTGATCAGTGACTGACAGGCGCTGATCAGGGGACAGTGCACGCACTGATCAGGTGGCTGATCAGGAACTGACCACCTGACTGTGGATGCAGTGATCACGTGGCTGGTCGTTCACTGATCACGTGTTTATCATCCGGTGATCACGTGACTGAGAGGCGCTGATCACGTGACTGTGCCGTCAGTGATCACGTGGCTGAGCAGGCACTGATATCGTGACTGAGCATGCACTGATCATGTGCCGGGAGCCGGGGAGGCATTCCGCTCTGGACAAAGGTCATGAGGAAGTAGGCTCAGCATACGCAAATGCGGGATCGAGCCTCAGGAATCCACCCGGATATTCTCGAGCATCTCCCCCGAAAAAAACCAGAGTCTGCCTACTGTATTGCTTTGTGCTCTCACCTCTGATTTCACTGGGGGCTGTCCCCCACCACCATCTCGCTCTCTCTGTCAAAGAGTTAACTTACAGCTCCAATTCATAAAGTTCCTTGTCATTCTTCCCTTTAACTTCCAGCTGAGTCTCCATCTGGAGCGCGGAACCCACCACGCTTACTAATTATGCCTGGGCTGCTAAGACCCACTCGAGAAGGTGTCTAGGGTGAGGCACCTTTCGCTATTCGAGAGGGCGCCTGCGGCCTACGTAAGTGGTGCAAACTTCTTGTCTTGAAGTTTGATTGGTCTTCCGCGTAAACCAAGCTGCTCAGTCTCTTTTCTCCACCGAATTTTCCTAGTGAGCTCTCCTCATACTATTATTCTTGACATCTCTGATTAGCATATAAATAGTCGCCTAGGCCATCTCTCCTTCGAATACCCTGGATCAGTTGGGGCTGGTCCCCGGCAGGTGGCGACCGAACAGGGAACTCAGGAGGCAATACTCAAAGAGCTGAGCAGACACGAACCACGCAATCAGCAGGCAATAAGCATGGAGCTCAGCAGTGACGAATCATGCTGCTCAACTGGCAATAATCAAGCACGTGACCAGGCAGGAATCACGCAGCTCAGCTGGCAATTGTCAAGCAGATGAGCCGACAGGAATCACGCAGCTCAGATGGCAATTGTCATGCAGATGAGCCGGCAGGAATCATGCAGCTCAGCAGGCCCTGATCACGTGACTCTGCAGGCACTGATCACGTGGCTATCATGCACTGTTCACGTGGCTGATCATACACTGGTCACCTGCCTGGTCATGCACAGATCAGCTGACTAATCATGAACTGATCACGTAGCAATCATACTGATCACCTGGCTGATCATGCACTGATCACGTGGATATCATGCAATGATCACGTGGCTATCATGCACTGATCACGTGGCTGATCATGCACTGATACCGAGAATGAGCATGGACTGATCACATGACTATCATGTAGTGATCACGTGACTTAATGGTGCTGACCATGTGACTGATCATGCACTGATCACGTGACTGATCATGCAGTGATCACGTGGCTATCATGCATTACTCATGTGGCTGATCATGCAATGATCATGTAGCTACCATGTACAGGACACGTGAATGACCATACACCCATCAGGTGACTGATCATGCACTGATCACGTGGCTATCATGCACTGACCACGAGACTGATCATGCACTGATCACGTCTATATCATGCACTGATCACATGACTGCCCATGCACTGATCACGTGGATGATCATACACTAATCATGTGACAGATCATGCACTGATCACGTGGCTGATCATGCACTGATACCATGACTGAGCATGGACTGATCACATGACTATCATGTAGTGATCACGTGACTTAATGGCGCTGATCATGTGACTGATCATGCGCTGATCATGTTTGCTATCATACACTGATCATGTGCCTCTGGAAGCAATAAACAAAGAGCTGAGTAGGCACGAATCAAACAGTCAGCAGGCAATAATCATGGAACTCAGGTGTGAGGAATCATGCTGCTCAGCTGGCAATAATCAAGCAGCTGAGCAGGCACGAATTATGCAGCACAGCTGGCAATTGTCAAGCAGATGACAGGCAGGAATCGTGCAGCTCAGCTGGCAATTGTCAAGCAGATGAGCAGACAGTAATCACGCAGCTCAGCAGGCCCTGATCACGTGACTGAGCATGCACTGTTCACGTGGCTGATCATACACTGATCACGTGATTGATCATGCACTGATCACTTGGATATCATGCACTGATCACGTGGCTGATCATACACTGTTCACGTGTCTGACCATGCACTGAACACGTGAATAATCATGCACTGATCACGTGACTGATCATGCACTGATCACGTGGCTATCATGCACTGCTAACTTGGCTGATCATGCAATGATCACGCAGCTACCATGTACTGGTCACGTGACTGATCATGCTCAGATCACGTGACTGATCATGCACTGATCACGTGGCTATCATGCACTGATCACTTGGCTGGTCATACACTGATCACGCAGCTACCATGTACTGTTCACGTGACTGATCATGCAATGATGATGTAATTGATCATGGACTGATAATGTGGCTGATCATGCACTGATCACGTGACTGATCATGCACTGATCACGTGGCTGATCATGCACTGATCACGTGGCTATCATGCACTTATCACATTGCTGGACATACATTGATCATATAGCTACCATGTACCGGTCACGTGAATGATCATACACCCATCAGGTGACTGATCATGCACTGATCACGTGGCTATCATGCACTGACCGCGAGACTGAAAATGCACTGATCACGACTAATCATGCACTGATCACATGACTGCCCATGCACTGATCATGTGGATGATCATACACTAATCATGTGACAGATCATGCACTGATCACGTGGCTGATCATGCAATGATCACGCAGCTACCATGTACTGGTCACATGACTGATCATGCAGTGATCACGTGATTAATCATGCACTGATCACCTGGCTTATCATGCATTGATCATGTGACTGGTCATGTGCTGATCATGTTTGGTGTCATACACTGATCATGTGCCTCTGGAGGCAATGAACAAAGAGCTGAGCAGGCAGGAATCAGTCACCAGGCAATAATCATGGAACTAAGCTCTGAGAAATCATGCTGCTCAGCTGGCAATAATCAAGTAGATGAGCAGGCAGGAATTGCGCAGCACAGGTGGCAATTGTCAAAGAGATGACAGGCAGGATTCGTGCAGCTCAGCTGGCAATTGTCAAGCAGATGAGCAGACAGAAATCACGCAGCTCAGCAGGCCCTAATCACGTGACTGAGCATGCACTGTTCACGTGGCTGATCACACAACTATCACGTGACTGATCATGCACTGATCACGTGGCTCTCATGCACTGATCACGTGTTTATCAGGCAACGATCAGTGACTGACAGGCGCTGATCATGGGACTGTGCACGCACTGTTCACGTGGCTATCATGCACTGATCACGTGACTGCGCATGCACTGATGACGTGGCTGTTCGGGCACTGATCACATGTTTATCAGGCAGTGATCAGTGACTGACAGGCGCTGATCAGGGGACTGTGCACGCACTGATCAGGTGGCTGATCAGAAACTGACCACCTGACTGTGCATGCAGTGATCACGTGGCTGGTCGTTCACTGATCACGTGTTTATCATACGGTGATCAGGTGACTGAGAGGCGCTTATCACGTGAATGTGCCGTCAGTGATCACGTGGCTGAGCAGGCACTGATATCGTGACTGAGCATGCACTGATCATGTGCCGGGAGCCGGGGAGGCATTCCGCTCTGGACAAAGGTCATGAGGAAGTAGGCTCAGCATACGCAAATGCGGGATCGAGCCTCAGGAATCCACCCGGATATTCTCGAGCATCTCCCCCGAAAAAAACCAGAGTCTGCCTACTGTATTGCTTTGTGCTCTCACCTCTGATTTCACTGGGGGCTGTCCCCCACCACCATCTCGCTCTCTCTGTCAAAGAGTTAACTTACAGCTCCAATTCATAAAGTTCCTTGTCATTCTTCCCTTTAACTTCCAGCTGAGTCTCCATCTGGAGCGCGGAACCCACCACGCTTACTAATTATGCCTGGGCTGCTAAGACCCACTCGAGAAGGTGTCTAGGGTGAGGCACCTTTCGCTATTCGAGAGGGCGCCTGCGGCCTACGTAAGTGGTGCAAACTTCTTGTCTTGAAGTTTGATTGGTCTTCCGCGTAAACCAAGCTGCTCAGTCTCTTTTCTCCACCGAATTTTCCTAGTGAGCTCTCCTCATACTATTATTCTTGACATCTCTGATTAGCATATAAATAGTCGCCTAGGCCATCTCTCCTTCGAATACCCTGGATCAGTTGGGGCTGGTCCCCGGCAGGTGGCGACCGAACAGGGAACTCAGGAGGCAATACTCAAAGAGCTGAGCAGACACGAACCACGCAATCAGCAGGCAATAAGCATGGAGCTCAGCAGTGACGAATCATGCTGCTCAACTGGCAATAATCAAGCACGTGACCAGGCAGGAATCACGCAGCTCAGCTGGCAATTGTCAAGCAGATGAGCCGACAGGAATCACGCAGCTCAGATGGCAATTGTCATGCAGATGAGCCGGCAGGAATCACGCAGCTCAGCAGGCCCTGATCACGTGACTCTGCAGGCACTGATCACGTGGCTATCATGCACTGTTCACGTGGCTGATCATACACTGGTCACCTGCCTGGTCATGCACAGATCAGCTGACTAATCATGAACTGATCACGTAGCAATCATACTGATCACCTGGCTGATCATGCACTGATCACGTGGATATCATGCAATGATCACGTGGCTATCATGCACTGATCACGTGGCTGATCATGCACTGATACCGAGAATGAGCATGGACTGATCACATGACTATCATGTAGTGATCACGTGACTTAATGGTGCTGACCATGTGACTGATCATGCACTGATCACGTGACTGATCATGCAGTGATCACGTGGCTATCATGCATTACTCATGTGGCTGATCATGCAATGATCATGTAGCTACCATGTACAGGACACGTGAATGACCATACACCCATCAGGTGACTGATCATGCACTGATCACGTGGCTATCATGCACTGACCACGAGACTGATCATGCACTGATCACGTCTATATCATGCACTGATCACATGACTGCCCATGCACTGATCACGTGGATGATCATACACTAATCATGTGACAGATCATGCACTGATCACGTGGCTGATCATGCACTGATACCATGACTGAGCATGGACTGATCACATGACTATCATGTAGTGATCACGTGACTTAATGGCGCTGATCATGTGACTGATCATGCGCTGATCATGTTTGCTATCATACACTGATCATGTGCCTCTGGAAGCAATAAACAAAGAGCTGAGTAGGCACGAATCAAACAGTCAGCAGGCAATAATCATGGAACTCAGGTGTGAGGAATCATGCTGCTCAGCTGGCAATAATCAAGCAGCTGAGCAGGCACGAATTATGCAGCACAGCTGGCAATTGTCAAGCAGATGACAGGCAGGAATCGTGCAGCTCAGCTGGCAATTGTCAAGCAGATGAGCAGACAGTAATCACGCAGCTCAGCAGGCCCTGATCACGTGACTGAGCATGCACTGTTCACGTGGCTGATCATACACTGATCACGTGATTGATCATGCACTGATCACTTGGATATCATGCACTGATCACGTGGCTGATCATACACTGTTCACGTGTCTGACCATGCACTGAACACGTGAATAATCATGCACTGATCACGTGACTGATCATGCACTGATCACGTGGCTATCATGCACTGCTAACTTGGCTGATCATGCAATGATCACGCAGCTACCATGTACTGGTCACGTGACTGATCATGCTCAGATCACGTGACTGATCATGCACTGATCACGTGGCTATCATGCACTGATCACTTGGCTGGTCATACACTGATCACGCAGCTACCATGTACTGTTCACGTGACTGATCATGCAATGATGATGTAATTGATCATGGACTGATAATGTGGCTGATCATGCACTGATCACGTGACTGATCATGCACTGATCACGTGGCTGATCATGCACTGATCACGTGGCTATCATGCACTTATCACATTGCTGGACATACATTGATCATATAGCTACCATGTACCGGTCACGTGAATGATCATACACCCATCAGGTGACTGATCATGCACTGATCACGTGGCTATCATGCACTGACCGCGAGACTGAAAATGCACTGATCACGACTAATCATGCACTGATCACATGACTGCCCATGCACTGATCATGTGGATGATCATACACTAATCATGTGACAGATCATGCACTGATCACGTGGCTGATCATGCAATGATCACGCAGCTACCATGTACTGGTCACATGACTGATCATGCAGTGATCACGTGATTAATCATGCACTGATCACCTGGCTTATCATGCATTGATCATGTGACTGGTCATGTGCTGATCATGTTTGGTGTCATACACTGATCATGTGCCTCTGGAGGCAATGAACAAAGAGCTGAGCAGGCAGGAATCAGTCACCAGGCAATAATCATGGAACTAAGCTCTGAGAAATCATGCTGCTCAGCTGGCAATAATCAAGTAGATGAGCAGGCAGGAATTGCGCAGCACAGGTGGCAATTGTCAAAGAGATGACAGGCAGGATTCGTGCAGCTCAGCTGGCAATTGTCAAGCAGATGAGCAGACAGAAATCACGCAGCTCAGCAGGCCCTAATCACGTGACTGAGCATGCACTGTTCACGTGGCTGATCACACAACTATCACGTGACTGATCATGCACTGATCACGTGGCTCTCATGCACTGATCACGTGTTTATCAGGCAACGATCAGTGACTGACAGGCGCTGATCATGGGACTGTGCACGCACTGTTCACGTGGCTATCATGCACTGATCACGTGACTGCGCATGCACTGATGACGTGGCTGTTCGGGCACTGATCACATGTTTATCAGGCAGTGATCAGTGACTGACAGGCGCTGATCAGGGGACTGTGCACGCACTGATCAGGTGGCTGATCAGAAACTGACCACCTGACTGTGCATGCAGTGATCACGTGGCTGGTCGTTCACTGATCACGTGTTTATCATACGGTGATCAGGTGACTGAGAGGCGCTTATCACGTGAATGTGCCGTCAGTGATCACGTGGCTGAGCAGGCACTGATATCGTGACTGAGCATGCACTGATCATGTGCCGGGAGCCGGGGAGGCATTCCGCTCTGGACAAAGGTCATGAGGAAGTAGGCTCAGCATACGCAAATGCGGGATCGAGCCTCAGGAATCCACCCGGATATTCTCGAGCATCTCCCCCGAAAAAAACCAGAGTCTGCCTACTGTATTGCTTTGTGCTCTCACCTCTGATTTCACTGGGGGCTGTCCCCCACCACCATCTCGCTCTCTCTGTCAAAGAGTTAACTTACAGCTCCAATTCATAAAGTTCCTTGTCATTCTTCCCTTTAACTTCCAGCTGAGTCTCCATCTGGAGCGCGGAACCCACCACGCTTACTAATTATGCCTGGGCTGCTAAGACCCACTCGAGAAGGTGTCTAGGGTGAGGCACCTTTCGCTATTCGAGAGGGCGCCTGCGGCCTACGTAAGTGGTGCAAACTTCTTGTCTTGAAGTTTGATTGGTCTTCCGCGTAAACCAAGCTGCTCAGTCTCTTTTCTCCACCGAATTTTCCTAGTGAGCTCTCCTCATACTATTATTCTTGACATCTCTGATTAGCATATAAATAGTCGCCTAGGCCATCTCTCCTTCGAATACCCTGGATCAGTTGGGGCTGGTCCCCGGCAGGTGGCGACCGAACAGGGAACTCAGGAGGCAATACTCAAAGAGCTGAGCAGACACGAACCACGCAATCAGCAGGCAATAAGCATGGAGCTCAGCAGTGACGAATCATGCTGCTCAACTGGCAATAATCAAGCACGTGACCAGGCAGGAATCACGCAGCTCAGCTGGCAATTGTCAAGCAGATGAGCCGACAGGAATCACGCAGCTCAGATGGCAATTGTCATGCAGATGAGCCGGCAGGAATCACGCAGCTCAGCAGGCCCTGATCACGTGACTCTGCAGGCACTGATCACGTGGCTATCATGCACTGTTCACGTGGCTGATCATACACTGGTCACCTGCCTGGTCATGCACAGATCAGCTGACTAATCATGAACTGATCACGTAGCAATCATACTGATCACCTGGCTGATCATGCACTGATCACGTGGATATCATGCAATGATCACGTGGCTATCATGCACTGATCACGTGGCTGATCATGCACTGATACCGAGAATGAGCATGGACTGATCACATGACTATCATGTAGTGATCACGTGACTTAATGGTGCTGACCATGTGACTGATCATGCACTGATCACGTGACTGATCATGCAGTGATCACGTGGCTATCATGCATTACTCATGTGGCTGATCATGCAATGATCATGTAGCTACCATGTACAGGACACGTGAATGACCATACACCCATCAGGTGACTGATCATGCACTGATCACGTGGCTATCATGCACTGACCACGAGACTGATCATGCACTGATCACGTCTATATCATGCACTGATCACATGACTGCCCATGCACTGATCACGTGGATGATCATACACTAATCATGTGACAGATCATGCACTGATCACGTGGCTGATCATGCACTGATACCATGACTGAGCATGGACTGATCACATGACTATCATGTAGTGATCACGTGACTTAATGGCGCTGATCATGTGACTGATCATGCGCTGATCATGTTTGCTATCATACACTGATCATGTGCCTCTGGAAGCAATAAACAAAGAGCTGAGTAGGCACGAATCAAACAGTCAGCAGGCAATAATCATGGAACTCAGGTGTGAGGAATCATGCTGCTCAGCTGGCAATAATCAAGCAGCTGAGCAGGCACGAATTATGCAGCACAGCTGGCAATTGTCAAGCAGATGACAGGCAGGAATCGTGCAGCTCAGCTGGCAATTGTCAAGCAGATGAGCAGACAGTAATCACGCAGCTCAGCAGGCCCTGATCACGTGACTGAGCATGCACTGTTCACGTGGCTGATCATACACTGATCACGTGATTGATCATGCACTGATCACTTGGATATCATGCACTGATCACGTGGCTGATCATACACTGTTCACGTGTCTGACCATGCACTGAACACGTGAATAATCATGCACTGATCACGTGACTGATCATGCACTGATCACGTGGCTATCATGCACTGCTAACTTGGCTGATCATGCAATGATCACGCAGCTACCATGTACTGGTCACGTGACTGATCATGCTCAGATCACGTGACTGATCATGCACTGATCACGTGGCTATCATGCACTGATCACTTGGCTGGTCATACACTGATCACGCAGCTACCATGTACTGTTCACGTGACTGATCATGCAATGATGATGTAATTGATCATGGACTGATAATGTGGCTGATCATGCACTGATCACGTGACTGATCATGCACTGATCACGTGGCTGATCATGCACTGATCACGTGGCTATCATGCACTTATCACATTGCTGGACATACATTGATCATATAGCTACCATGTACCGGTCACGTGAATGATCATACACCCATCAGGTGACTGATCATGCACTGATCACGTGGCTATCATGCACTGACCGCGAGACTGAAAATGCACTGATCACGACTAATCATGCACTGATCACATGACTGCCCATGCACTGATCATGTGGATGATCATACACTAATCATGTGACAGATCATGCACTGATCACGTGGCTGATCATGCAATGATCACGCAGCTACCATGTACTGGTCACATGACTGATCATGCAGTGATCACGTGATTAATCATGCACTGATCACCTGGCTTATCATGCATTGATCATGTGACTGGTCATGTGCTGATCATGTTTGGTGTCATACACTGATCATGTGCCTCTGGAGGCAATGAACAAAGAGCTGAGCAGGCAGGAATCAGTCACCAGGCAATAATCATGGAACTAAGCTCTGAGAAATCATGCTGCTCAGCTGGCAATAATCAAGTAGATGAGCAGGCAGGAATTGCGCAGCACAGGTGGCAATTGTCAAAGAGATGACAGGCAGGATTCGTGCAGCTCAGCTGGCAATTGTCAAGCAGATGAGCAGACAGAAATCACGCAGCTCAGCAGGCCCTAATCACGTGACTGAGCATGCACTGTTCACGTGGCTGATCACACAACTATCACGTGACTGATCATGCACTGATCACGTGGCTCTCATGCACTGATCACGTGTTTATCAGGCAACGATCAGTGACTGACAGGCGCTGATCATGGGACTGTGCACGCACTGTTCACGTGGCTATCATGCACTGATCACGTGACTGCGCATGCACTGATGACGTGGCTGTTCGGGCACTGATCACATGTTTATCAGGCAGTGATCAGTGACTGACAGGCGCTGATCAGGGGACTGTGCACGCACTGATCAGGTGGCTGATCAGAAACTGACCACCTGACTGTGCATGCAGTGATCACGTGGCTGGTCGTTCACTGATCACGTGTTTATCATACGGTGATCAGGTGACTGAGAGGCGCTTATCACGTGAATGTGCCGTCAGTGATCACGTGGCTGAGCAGGCACTGATATCGTGACTGAGCATGCACTGATCATGTGCCGGGAGCCGGGGAGTCATTCCACTCTGGACAAAGGTCATGAGGAAGGAGGCTCGGCATTGGCAATTGTGGGATCGAGCCTCAGGAGTCCACCCGGATATTCTCGAGCATCTCCCCCGAAAAAAACCAGAGTCTGCCTACTGTATTGCTTTGTGCTCTCACCTCTGATTTCACTGGGGGCTGTCCCCCACCACCATCTCGCTCTCTCTGTCAAAGAGTTAACTTACAGCTCCAATTCATAAAGTTCCTTGTCATTTTTCCCTTTAACTTCCAGCTGAGTCTCCATCTGGAGCGCGGAACTCACCACGCTTACTAATTATGCCTGGGCTGCTAAGACCCACTCGAGAAGGTGTCTAGGGTGAGGCACCTTTCGCTATTCGAGAGGGCGCCTGCGGCCTACGTAAGTGGTGCCAACTTCTTGTCTTGAAGTTTGATTGGTCTTCCGCGTAAACCAAGCTACTCAGTCTCTTTTCTCCACCGAAATTTCCTACTGAGCTCTCCTCATACTATCATTCTTGACATCTCTGATTAGCATATAAATAGTCGCCTAGGCCATCTCTCCTTCGAATACCCTGGATCAGTTGGGGCTGGTCCCCGTCAGGTGGTGACTGAACAGGGACCTCAGGAGGCAATACTCAAAGAGCTGAGCAGACACGAACCACGCAATCAGCACGCAATAAGCATGGAGCTCAGCAGTGACGAATCATGCTGCTCAACTGGCAATAATCAAGCATGTGACCAGGCAGGAATCACGCAGCTCAGCTGGCAAATGTCAAGCAGATGAGCCGACAGGAATCACGCAGCTCAGATGGCAATTGTCATGTAGATGAGCCGGCAGGAATCACGCAGCTCAGCAGGCCCTGATCACGTGACTCTGCAGGCACTGATCACGTGGCTGATCAAGTCCAGATCACGTGACTGAGCATGCACTGATCACGTGGCTATCATGCACTGATGACGTGACTGCGCATGCACTGATGACGTGGCTGATCAGGCACTGATCACATAGCTCATCATGCACTGATCACGTGTTTATCAGGCAATGATCAGTGACTGACAGGCGCTGATAATGGGACTGTGCACGCACTGATCACATGGCTATCATGCACTGATCACGTGACTGCGCATGCACTGATGACGTGGCTGTTCGGGTACTGATCACGTGTTTATCAGGCAGTGATCAGTGACTGACAGGCGCTGATCAGGGGACTGTGCACGCACTGATCAGGTGGCTGATCAGGAACTGACCACCTGACCGCGCATGCAGTGATCACGTGGCTGGTCGTTCACTGATCACGTGTTTATCATACGGTGATCACGTGACTGAGAGGCGCTGATCACGTGACTGTGCCGTCAGTGATCACGTGGCTGAGCAGGCACTGATATCGTGACTGAGCATGCACTGATCATGTGCCGGGAGACGGGGAGGCATTCCACTCTGGACAAAGGTCATGAGGAAGGAGGCTCGGCATACGCAAATGTGGGATCGAGCCTCAGGAGTCCACCCGGATATTCTCGAGCATCTCCCCCCCAAAAAACCGGAGTCTGCCTACTGTATTGCTTTGTGCTCTCACCTCTGATTTCACTGGGGGCTGTCCCCCACCACCATCTCGCTCTCTCTGTCAAAGAGTTAACTTACAGCTCCAATTCATAAAGTTCCTTGTCATTCTTCCCTTTAACTTCCAGCTCAGTCTCCATCTGGAACGCGGAACCCACCACGCTTACTAGTTATGCCTGGGCTGCTAAGACCCACTCGAGAAGGTGTCTAGGGTGAGGCACCTTTCGCTATTCGAGAGGGCGCCTGCGGCCTACGTAAGTGGTGCAAACTTCTTGTCTTGAAGTTTGATTGGTCTTCCGCGTAAACCAAGCTCCTCAGTCTCTTTTCTCCACCGAATTTTCCTACTGAGCTCTCCTCATACTATTATTCTTGACATCTCTGATTAGCATATAAATAGTCGCCTAGGCCATCTCTCCTTCGAATACCCTGGATCAGTTGGGGCTGGTCCCCGGCAGGTGGCGACCGAACAGGGACCTCAGGAGGCAATACTCAAAGAGCTGAGCAGACACGAACCACGCAATCAGCAGGCAATAAGCATGGAGCTCAGCAGTGACGAATCATGCTGCTCAACTGGCAATAATCAAGCAGGTGACCAGGCAGGAATCACGCAGCTCAGCTGGCAATTGTCAAGCAGATGAGCCGGCAGGAATCATGCAGCTCAGCAGGCCCTGATCACGTGACTCTGCAGGCACTGATCACGTGGCTGATCAAGTCCAGATCACGTGACTGAGCATGCACTGATCACGAGGCTATCATGCACTGATGACGTGACTGCGCATTCACTGATAACGTGGCTGATCGGGCACTGATCACATGGCTCATCATGCACTGATCACGTGTTTATCAGGCAATGATCAGTGACTGACAGGCGCTGATCATGGGACTGTGCACGCACTGATCACGTGGCTATCATGCACTGATGACGTGACTGCGCATGCACTGATGACGTGGCTGCGCATGCACTGATGACGTGGCTGTTCGGGCACTGATCACGTGTTTATCAGGCAGTGATCAGTGACTGACAGGCGCTGATCAGGGGACTGTGCATGCACTGATCAGGTGGCTGATCAGGAACTGACCACCTGACCGCGCATGCAGTGATCACGTGGCTGGTCGTTCACTGATCACGTGTTTATCATACGGTAATCAAGTGACTGAGAGGCGCTGATCACGTGACTATGCCGTCAGTGATCACGTGGCTGAGCAGGCACTGATATCGTGACTGAGCATGCACTGATCATGTGCCGGGAGCCGGGGAGGCATTCCACTCTGGACAAAGGTCATGAGGAAGGAGGCTCGGCATACGCAAATGCGGGATCGAGCCTCAGGAGTCCACCCGGATATTCTCGAGCATCTCCCCCCCAAAAAAAACCGGAGTCTGCCTACTGTATTGCTTTGTGCTCTCACCTCTGATTTCACTGGGGGCTGTCCCCCACCACCATCTCGCTCTCTCTGTCAAAGAGTTAACTTACAGCTCCAATTCATAAAGTTCCTTGTCATTCTTCCCTTTAACTTCCAGCTGAGTCTCCATCTGGAGCGCGGAACCCACCACGCTTACTAATTATGCCTGGGCTGCTAAGACCCACTCGAGAAGGTGTCTAGGGTGAGGCACCTTTCGCTATTCGAGAGGGCGCCTGCGGCCTACGTAAGTGGTGCAAACTTCTTGTCTTGAAGTTTGATTGGTCTTCCGCGTAAACCAAGCTACTCAGTCTCTTTCTCCACCGAATTTTCCTACTGAGCTCTCCTCATACTATCATTCTTGACATCTCTGATTAGCATATAAATAGTCGCCTAGGCCATCTCTCCTTCGAATACCCTGGATCAGTTGGGGCTGGTCCCCGGCAGGTGGCGACCGAACAGGGACCTCAGGAGGCAATACTCAAAGAGCTGAGCAGACACGAACCACGCAATCAGCAGGCAATAAGCATGGAGCTCAGCAGTGACGAATCATGCTGCTCAGCTGGCAATAATCAAGCACGTGACCAGGCAGGAATCACGCAGCTCAGCTGGCAATTGTCAAGCAGATGAGCCGACAGGAATCACGCAGCTCAGATGACAATTGTCATGCAGGTGAGCCGACAGGAATCACGCAGCTCAGCTGGCAATTGTCATGCAGATGAGCCGGCAGGAATCACGCAGCTCAGCAGACCCTGATCACGTGACTCTGCCGGCACTGATCACGTGGCTGATCAAGTACAGATAACGTGACTGAGCATGCACTGATCACGTGGCTATCATGCACTGATGACGTGACTGCGCATGCACTGATGACGTGGCTGATCGGGCACTGATCACATGGCTCATCATGCACTGATCACGTGTTTATCAGGCAATGATCAGTGACTGACAGGCGCTGATCATGGGACTGTGCATGCACTGATCACGTGGCTATCATGCACTGATGACGTGACTGCGCATGCACTGATGACGTGGCTGTTCGGGCACTGATCACGTGTTTATCAGGTAGTGATCAGTGACTGACAGGCGCTGATCAGGGGACAGTGCACGCACTGATCAGGTGGCTGATCAGGAACTGACCACCTGACTGTGGATGCAGTGATCACGTGGCTGGTCGTTCACTGATCACGTGTTTATCATCCGGTGATCACGTGACTGAGAGGCGCTGATCACGTGACTGTGCCGTCAGTGATCACGTGGCTGAGCAGGCACTGATATCGTGACTGAGCATGCACTGATCATGTGCCGGGAGCCGGGGAGGCATTCCGCTCTGGACAAAGGTCATGAGGAAGTAGGCTCAGCATACGCAAATGCGGGATCGAGCCTCAGGAATCCACCCGGATATTCTCGAGCATCTCCCCCGAAAAAAACCAGAGTCTGCCTACTGTATTGCTTTGTGCTCTCACCTCTGATTTCACTGGGGGCTGTCCCCCACCACCATCTCGCTCTCTCTGTCAAAGAGTTAACTTACAGCTCCAATTCATAAAGTTCCTTGTCATTCTTCCCTTTAACTTCCAGCTGAGTCTCCATCTGGAGCGCGGAACCCACCACGCTTACTAATTATGCCTGGGCTGCTAAGACCCACTCGAGAAGGTGTCTAGGGTGAGGCACCTTTCGCTATTCGAGAGGGCGCCTGCGGCCTACGTAAGTGGTGCAAACTTCTTGTCTTGAAGTTTGATTGGTCTTCCGCGTAAACCAAGCTGCTCAGTCTCTTTTCTCCACCGAATTTTCCTAGTGAGCTCTCCTCATACTATTATTCTTGACATCTCTGATTAGCATATAAATAGTCGCCTAGGCCATCTCTCCTTCGAATACCCTGGATCAGTTGGGGCTGGTCCCCGGCAGGTGGCGACCGAACAGGGAACTCAGGAGGCAATACTCAAAGAGCTGAGCAGACACGAACCACGCAATCAGCAGGCAATAAGCATGGAGCTCAGCAGTGACGAATCATGCTGCTCAACTGGCAATAATCAAGCACGTGACCAGGCAGGAATCACGCAGCTCAGCTGGCAATTGTCAAGCAGATGAGCCGACAGGAATCACGCAGCTCAGATGGCAATTGTCATGCAGATGAGCCGGCAGGAATCATGCAGCTCAGCAGGCCCTGATCACGTGACTCTGCAGGCACTGATCACGTGGCTATCATGCACTGTTCACGTGGCTGATCATACACTGGTCACCTGCCTGGTCATGCACAGATCAGCTGACTAATCATGAACTGATCACGTAGCAATCATACTGATCACCTGGCTGATCATGCACTGATCACGTGGATATCATGCAATGATCACGTGGCTATCATGCACTGATCACGTGGCTGATCATGCACTGATACCGAGAATGAGCATGGACTGATCACATGACTATCATGTAGTGATCACGTGACTTAATGGTGCTGACCATGTGACTGATCATGCACTGATCACGTGACTGATCATGCAGTGATCACGTGGCTATCATGCATTACTCATGTGGCTGATCATGCAATGATCATGTAGCTACCATGTACAGGACACGTGAATGACCATACACCCATCAGGTGACTGATCATGCACTGATCACGTGGCTATCATGCACTGACCACGAGACTGATCATGCACTGATCACGTCTATATCATGCACTGATCACATGACTGCCCATGCACTGATCACGTGGATGATCATACACTAATCATGTGACAGATCATGCACTGATCACGTGGCTGATCATGCACTGATACCATGACTGAGCATGGACTGATCACATGACTATCATGTAGTGATCACGTGACTTAATGGCGCTGATCATGTGACTGATCATGCGCTGATCATGTTTGCTATCATACACTGATCATGTGCCTCTGGAAGCAATAAACAAAGAGCTGAGTAGGCACGAATCAAACAGTCAGCAGGCAATAATCATGGAACTCAGGTGTGAGGAATCATGCTGCTCAGCTGGCAATAATCAAGCAGCTGAGCAGGCACGAATTATGCAGCACAGCTGGCAATTGTCAAGCAGATGACAGGCAGGAATCGTGCAGCTCAGCTGGCAATTGTCAAGCAGATGAGCAGACAGTAATCACGCAGCTCAGCAGGCCCTGATCACGTGACTGAGCATGCACTGTTCACGTGGCTGATCATACACTGATCACGTGATTGATCATGCACTGATCACTTGGATATCATGCACTGATCACGTGGCTGATCATACACTGTTCACGTGTCTGACCATGCACTGAACACGTGAATAATCATGCACTGATCACGTGACTGATCATGCACTGATCACGTGGCTATCATGCACTGCTAACTTGGCTGATCATGCAATGATCACGCAGCTACCATGTACTGGTCACGTGACTGATCATGCTCAGATCACGTGACTGATCATGCACTGATCACGTGGCTATCATGCACTGATCACTTGGCTGGTCATACACTGATCACGCAGCTACCATGTACTGTTCACGTGACTGATCATGCAATGATGATGTAATTGATCATGGACTGATAATGTGGCTGATCATGCACTGATCACGTGACTGATCATGCACTGATCACGTGGCTGATCATGCACTGATCACGTGGCTATCATGCACTTATCACATTGCTGGACATACATTGATCATATAGCTACCATGTACCGGTCACGTGAATGATCATACACCCATCAGGTGACTGATCATGCACTGATCACGTGGCTATCATGCACTGACCGCGAGACTGAAAATGCACTGATCACGACTAATCATGCACTGATCACATGACTGCCCATGCACTGATCATGTGGATGATCATACACTAATCATGTGACAGATCATGCACTGATCACGTGGCTGATCATGCAATGATCACGCAGCTACCATGTACTGGTCACATGACTGATCATGCAGTGATCACGTAATTAATCATGCACTGATCACCTGGCTTATCATGCATTGATCATGTGACTGGTCATGTGCTGATCATGTTTGGTGTCATACACTGATCATGTGCCTCTGGAGGCAATGAACAAAGAGCTGAGCAGGCAGGAATCAGTCACCAGGCAATAATCATGGAACTAAGCTCTGAGAAATCATGCTGCTCAGCTGGCAATAATCAAGTAGATGAGCAGGCAGGAATTGCGCAGCACAGGTGGCAATTGTCAAAGAGATGACAGGCAGGATTCGTGCAGCTCAGCTGGCAATTGTCAAGCAGATGAGCAGACAGAAATCACGCAGCTCAGCAGGCCCTAATCACGTGACTGAGCATGCACTGTTCACGTGGCTGATCACACAACTATCACGTGACTGATCATGCACTGATCACGTGGCTCTCATGCACTGATCACGTGTTTATCAGGCAACGATCAGTGACTGACAGGCGCTGATCATGGGACTGTGCACGCACTGTTCACGTGGCTATCATGCACTGATCACGTGACTGCGCATGCACTGATGACGTGGCTGTTCGGGCACTGATCACATGTTTATCAGGCAGTGATCAGTGACTGACAGGCGCTGATCAGGGGACTGTGCACGCACTGATCAGGTGGCTGATCAGAAACTGACCACCTGACTGTGCATGCAGTGATCACGTGGCTGGTCGTTCACTGATCACGTGTTTATCATACGGTGATCAGGTGACTGAGAGGCGCTTATCACGTGAATGTGCCGTCAGTGATCACGTGGCTGAGCAGGCACTGATATCGTGACTGAGCATGCACTGATCATGTGCCGGGAGCCGGGGAGTCATTCCACTCTGGACAAAGGTCATGAGGAAGGAGGCTCGGCATTGGCAATTGTGGGATCGAGCCTCAGGAGTCCACCCGGATATTCTCGAGCATCTCCCCCGAAAAAAACCAGAGTCTGCCTACTGTATTGCTTTGTGCTCTCACCTCTGATTTCACTGGGGGCTGTCCCCCACCACCATCTCGCTCTCTCTGTCAAAGAGTTAACTTACAGCTCCAATTCATAAAGTTCCTTGTCATTTTTCCCTTTAACTTCCAGCTGAGTCTCCATCTGGAGCGCGGAACCCACCACGCTTACTAGTTATGCCTGGGCTGCTAAGACCCACTCGAGAAGGTGTCTAGGGTGAGGCACCTTTCGCTATTCGAGAGGGCGCCTGCGGCCTACGTAAGTGGTGCAAACTTCTTGTCTTGAAGTTTGATTGGTCTTCCGCGTAAACCAAGCTCCTCAGTCTCTTTTCTCCACCGAATTTTCCTACTGAGCTCTCCTCATACTATTATTCTTGACATCTCTGATTAGCATATAAATAGTCGCCTAGGCCATCTCTCCTTCGAATACCCTGGATCAGTTGGGGCTGGTCCCCGGCAGGTGGCGACCGAACAGGGACCTCAGGAGGCAATACTCAAAGAGCTGAGCAGACACGAACCACGCAATCAGCAGGCAATAAGCATGGAGCTCAGCAGTGACGAATCATGCTGCTCAACTGGCAATAATCAAGCAGGTGACCAGGCAGGAATCACGCAGCTCAGCTGGCAATTGTCAAGCAGATGAGCCGGCAGGAATCATGCAGCTCAGCAGGCCCTGATCACGTGACTCTGCAGGCACTGATCACGTGGCTGATCAAGTCCAGATCACGTGACTGAGCATGCACTGATCACGAGGCTATCATGCACTGATGACGTGACTGCGCATTCACTGATAACGTGGCTGATCGGGCACTGATCACATGGCTCATCATGCACTGATCACGTGTTTATCAGGCAATGATCAGTGACTGACAGGCGCTGATCATGGGACTGTGCACGCACTGATCACGTGGCTATCATGCACTGATGACGTGACTGCGCATGCACTGATGACGTGGCTGCGCATGCACTGATGACTTGGCTGTTCGGGCACTGATCACGTGTTTATCAGGCAGTGATCAGTGACTGACAGGCGCTGATCAGGGGACTGTGCATGCACTGATCAGGTGGCTGATCAGGAACTGACCACCTGACCGCGCATGCAGTGATCACGTGGCTGGTCGTTCACTGATCACGTGTTTATCATACGGTAATCAAGTGACTGAGAGGCGCTGATCACGTGACTATGCCGTCAGTGATCACGTGGCTGAGCAGGCACTGATATCGTGACTGAGCATGCACTGATCATGTGCCGGGAGCCGGGGAGGCATTCCACTCTGGACAAAGGTCATGAGGAAGGAGGCTCGGCATACGCAAATGCGGGATCGAGCCTCAGGAGTCCACCTGGATATTCTCGAGCATCTCCCCCCCAAAAAAACCGGAGTCTGCCTACTGTATTGCTTTGTGCTCTCACCTCTGATTTCACTGGGGGCTGTCCCCCACCACCATCTCGCTCTCTCTGTCAAAGAGTTAAATTACAGCTCCAATTCATAAAGTTCCTTGTCATTCTTCCCTTTAACTTCCAGCTGAGTCTCCATCTGGAGCGCGGAACCCACCACGCTTACTAATTATGCCTGGGCTGCTAAGACCCACTCGAGAAGGTGTCTAGGGTGAGGCACCTTTCGCTATTCGAGAGGGCGCCTGCGGCCTACGTAAGTGGTGCAAACTTCTTGTTTTGAAGTTTGATTGGTCTTCCGCGTAAACCAAGCTACTCAGTCTCTTTCTCCACCGAATTTTCCTACTGAGCTCTCCTCATACTATCATTCTTGACATCTCTGATTAGCATATAAATAGTCGCCTAGGCCATCTCTCCTTCGAATACCCTGGATCAGTTGGGGCTGGTCCCCGGCAGGTGGCGACCGAACAGGGACCTCAGGAGGCAATACTCAAAGAGCTGAGCAGACACGAACCACGCAATCAGCAGGCAATAAGCATGGAGCTCAGCAGTGACGAATCATGCTGCTCAGCTGGCAATAATCAAGCACGTGACCAGGCAGGAATCACGCAGCTCAGCTGGCAATTGTCAAGCAGATGAGCCGACAGGAATCACGCAGCTCAGATGACAATTGTCATGCAGGTGAGCCGACAGGAATCACGCAGCTCAGCTGGCAATTGTCATGCAGATGAGCCGGCAGGAATCACGCAGCTCAGCAGACCCTGATCACGTGACTCTGCCGGCACTGATCACGTGGCTGATCAAGTACAGATAACGTGACTGAGCATGCACTGATCACGTGGCTATCATGCACTGATGACGTGACTGCGCATGCACTGATGACGTGGCTGATCGGGCACTGATCACATGGCTCATCATGCACTGATCACGTGTTTATCAGGCAATGATCAGTGACTGACAGGCGCTGATCATGGGACTGTGCATGCACTGATCACGTGGCTATCATGCACTGATGACGTGACTGCGCATGCACTGATGACGTGGCTGTTCGGGCACTGATCACGTGTTTATCAGGTAGTGATCAGTGACTGACAGGCGCTGATCAGGGGACAGTGCACGCACTGATCAGGTGGCTGATCAGGAACTGACCACCTGACTGTGGATGCAGTGATCACGTGGCTGGTCGTTCACTGATCACGTGTTTATCATCCGGTGATCACGTGACTGAGAGGCGCTGATCACGTGACTGTGCCGTCAGTGATCACGTGGCTGAGCAGGCACTGATATCGTGACTGAGCATGCACTGATCATGTGCCGGGAGCCGGGGAGGCATTCCGCTCTGGACAAAGGTCATGAGGAAGTAGGCTCAGCATACGCAAATGCGGGATCGAGCCTCAGGAATCCACCCGGATATTCTCGAGCATCTCCCCCCGAAAAAAACCAGAGTCTGCCTACTGTATTGCTTTGTGCTCTCACCTCTGATTTCACTGGGGGCTGTCCCCCTTTAACTTCCAGCTGAGTCTCCATCTGGAGCGCGGAACCCACCACGCTTACTAATTATGCCTGGGCTGCTAAGACCCACTCGAGAAGGTGTCTAGGGTGAGGCACCTTTCGCTATTCGAGAGGGCGCCTGCGGCCTACGTAAGTGGTGCAAACTTCTTGTCTTGAAGTTTGATTGGTCTTCCGCGTAAACCAAGCTGCTCAGTCTCTTTTCTCCACCGAATTTTCCTAGTGAGCTCTCCTCATACTATTATTCTTGACATCTCTGATTAGCATATAAATAGTCGCCTAGGCCATCTCTCCTTCGAATACCCTGGATCAGTTGGGGCTGGTCCCCGGCAGGTGGCGACCGAACAGGGAACTCAGGAGGCAATACTCAAAGAGCTGAGCAGACACGAACCACGCAATCAGCAGGCAATAAGCATGGAGCTCAGCAGTGACGAATCATGCTGCTCAACTGGCAATAATCAAGCACGTGACCAGGCAGGAATCACGCAGCTCAGCTGGCAATTGTCAAGCAGATGAGCCGACAGGAATCACGCAGCTCAGATGGCAATTGTCATGCAGATGAGCCGGCAGGAATCACGCAGCTCAGCAGGCCCTGATCACGTGACTCTGCAGGCACTGATCACGTGGCTATCATGCACTGTTCACGTGGCTGATCATACACTGGTCACCTGCCTGGTCATGCACAGATCAGCTGACTAATCATGAACTGATCACGTAGCAATCATACTGATCACCTGGCTGATCATGCACTGATCACGTGGATATCATGCAATGATCACGTGGCTATCATGCACTGATCACGTGGCTGATCATGCACTGATACCGAGAATGAGCATGGACTGATCACATGACTATCATGTAGTGATCACGTGACTTAATGGTGCTGACCATGTGACTGATCATGCACTGATCACGTGACTGATCATGCAGTGATCACGTGGCTATCATGCATTACTCATGTGGCTGATCATGCAATGATCATGTAGCTACCATGTACAGGACACGTGAATGACCATACACCCATCAGGTGACTGATCATGCACTGATCACGTGGCTATCATGCACTGACCACGAGACTGATCATGCACTGATCACGTCTATATCATGCACTGATCACATGACTGCCCATGCACTGATCACGTGGATGATCATACACTAATCATGTGACAGATCATGCACTGATCACGTGGCTGATCATGCACTGATACCATGACTGAGCATGGACTGATCACATGACTATCATGTAGTGATCACGTGACTTAATGGCGCTGATCATGTGACTGATCATGCGCTGATCATGTTTGCTATCATACACTGATCATGTGCCTCTGGAAGCAATAAACAAAGAGCTGAGTAGGCACGAATCAAACAGTCAGCAGGCAATAATCATGGAACTCAGGTGTGAGGAATCATGCTGCTCAGCTGGCAATAATCAAGCAGCTGAGCAGGCACGAATTATGCAGCACAGCTGGCAATTGTCAAGCAGATGACAGGCAGGAATCGTGCAGCTCAGCTGGCAATTGTCAAGCAGATGAGCAGACAGTAATCACGCAGCTCAGCAGGCCCTGATCACGTGACTGAGCATGCACTGTTCACGTGGCTGATCATACACTGATCACGTGATTGATCATGCACTGATCACTTGGATATCATGCACTGATCACGTGGCTGATCATACACTGTTCACGTGTCTGACCATGCACTGAACACGTGAATAATCATGCACTGATCACGTGACTGATCATGCACTGATCACGTGGCTATCATGCACTGCTAACTTGGCTGATCATGCAATGATCACGCAGCTACCATGTACTGGTCACGTGACTGATCATGCTCAGATCACGTGACTGATCATGCACTGATCACGTGGCTATCATGCACTGATCACTTGGCTGGTCATACACTGATCACGCAGCTACCATGTACTGTTCACGTGACTGATCATGCAATGATGATGTAATTGATCATGGACTGATAATGTGGCTGATCATGCACTGATCACGTGACTGATCATGCACTGATCACGTGGCTGATCATGCACTGATCACGTGGCTATCATGCACTTATCACATTGCTGGACATACATTGATCATATAGCTACCATGTACCGGTCACGTGAATGATCATACACCCATCAGGTGACTGATCATGCACTGATCACGTGGCTATCATGCACTGACCGCGAGACTGAAAATGCACTGATCACGACTAATCATGCACTGATCACATGACTGCCCATGCACTGATCATGTGGATGATCATACACTAATCATGTGACAGATCATGCACTGATCACGTGGCTGATCATGCAATGATCACGCAGCTACCATGTACTGGTCACATGACTGATCATGCAGTGATCACGTGATTAATCATGCACTGATCACCTGGCTTATCATGCATTGATCATGTGACTGGTCATGTGCTGATCATGTTTGGTGTCATACACTGATCATGTGCCTCTGGAGGCAATGAACAAAGAGCTGAGCAGGCAGGAATCAGTCACCAGGCAATAATCATGGAACTAAGCTCTGAGAAATCATGCTGCTCAGCTGGCAATAATCAAGTAGATGAGCAGGCAGGAATTGCGCAGCACAGGTGGCAATTGTCAAAGAGATGACAGGCAGGATTCGTGCAGCTCAGCTGGCAATTGTCAAGCAGATGAGCAGACAGAAATCACGCAGCTCAGCAGGCCCTAATCACGTGACTGAGCATGCACTGTTCACGTGGCTGATCACACAACTATCACGTGACTGATCATGCACTGATCACGTGGCTCTCATGCACTGATCACGTGTTTATCAGGCAACGATCAGTGACTGACAGGCGCTGATCATGGGACTGTGCACGCACTGTTCACGTGGCTATCATGCACTGATCACGTGACTGCGCATGCACTGATGACGTGGCTGTTCGGGCACTGATCACATGTTTATCAGGCAGTGATCAGTGACTGACAGGCGCTGATCAGGGGACTGTGCACGCACTGATCAGGTGGCTGATCAGAAACTGACCACCTGACTGTGCATGCAGTGATCACGTGGCTGGTCGTTCACTGATCACGTGTTTATCATACGGTGATCAGGTGACTGAGAGGCGCTTATCACGTGAATGTGCCGTCAGTGATCACGTGGCTGAGCAGGCACTGATATCGTGACTGAGCATGCACTGATCATGTGCCGGGAGCCGGGGAGTCATTCCACTCTGGACAAAGGTCATGAGGAAGGAGGCTCGGCATTGGCAATTGTGGGATCGAGCCTCAGGAGTCCACCCGGATATTCTCGAGCATCTCCCCCCGAAAAAAACCAGAGTCTGCCTACTGTATTGCTTTGTGCTCTCACCTCTGATTTCACTGGGGGCTGTCCCCCACCACCATCTCGCTCTCTCTGTCAAAGAGTTAACTTACAGCTCCAATTCATAAAGTTCCTTGTCATTTTTCCCTTTAACTTCCAGCTGAGTCTCCATCTGGAGCGCGGAACCCACCACGCTTACTAATTATGCCTGGGCTGCTAAGACCCACTCGAGAAGGTGTCTAGGGTGAGGCACCTTTCGCTATTCGAGAGGGCGCCTGCGGCCTACGTAAGTGGTGCAAACTTCTTGTCTTGAAGTTTGATTGGTCTTCCGCGTAAACCAAGCTACTCAGTCTCTTTTCTCCACCGAAATTTCCTACTGAGCTCTCCTCATACTATCATTCTTGACATCTCTGATTAGCATATAAATAGTCGCCTAGGCCATCTCTCCTTCGAATACCCTGGATCAGTTGGGGCTGGTCCCCGGCAGGTGGTGACTGAACAGGGACCTCAGGAGGCAATACTCAAAGAGCTGAGCAGACACGAACCACGCAATCAGCAGGCAATAAGCATGGAGCTCAGCAGTGACGAATCATGCTGCTCAACTGGCAATAATCAAGCATGTGACCAGGCAGGAATCACGCAGCTCAGCTGGCAATTGTCAAGCAGATGAGCCGACAGGAATCACGCAGCTCAGATGGCAATTGTCATGTAGATGAGCCGGCAGGAATCACGCAGCTCAGCAGGCCCTGATCACGTGACTCTGCAGGCACTGATCACGTGGCTGATCAAGTCCAGATCACGTGACTGAGCATGCACTGATCACGTGGCTATCATGCACTGATGACGTGACTGCGCATGCACTGATGACGTGGCTGATCAGGCACTGATCACATAGCTCATCATGCACTGATCACGTGTTTATCAGGCAATGATCAGTGACTGACAGGCGCTGATAATGGGACTGTGCACGCACTGATCACATGGCTATCATGCACTGATCACGTGACTGCGCATGCACTGATGACGTGGCTGTTCGGGTACTGATCACGTGTTTATCAGGCAGTGATCAGTGACTGACAGGCGCTGATCAGGGGACTGTGCACGCACTGATCAGGTGGCTGATCAGGAACTGACCACCTGACCGCGCATGCAGTGATCACGTGGCTGGTCGTTCACTGATCACGTGTTTATCATACGGTGATCACGTGACTGAGAGGCGCTGATCACGTGACTGTGCCGTCAGTGATCACGTGGCTGAGCAGGCACTGATATCGTGACTGAGCATGCACTGATCATGTGCCGGGAGACGGGGAGGCATTCCACTCTGGACAAAGGTCATGAGGAAGGAGGCTCGGCATACGCAAATGTGGGATCGAGCCTCAGGAGTCCACCCGGATATTCTCGAGCATCTCCCCCCAAAAAAACCGGAGTCTGCCTACTGTATTGCTTTGTGCTCTCACCTCTGATTTCACTGGGGGCTGTCCCCCACCACCATCTCGCTCTCTCTGTCAAAGAGTTAACTTACAGCTCCAATTCATAAAGTTCCTTGTCATTCTTCCCTTTAACTTCCAGCTCAGTCTCCATCTGGAACGCGGAACCCACCACGCTTACTAGTTATGCCTGGGCTGCTAAGACCCACTCGAGAAGGTGTCTAGGGTGAGGCACCTTTCGCTATTCGAGAGGGCGCCTGCGGCCTACGTAAGTGGTGCAAACTTCTTGTCTTGAAGTTTGATTGGTCTTCCGCGTAAACCAAGCTCCTCAGTCTCTTTTCTCCACCGAATTTTCCTAGTGAGCTCTCCTCATACTATTATTCTTGACATCTCTGATTAGCATATAAATAGTCGCCTAGGCCATCTCTCCTTCGAATACCCTGGATCAGTTGGGGCTGGTCCCCGGCAGGTGGCGACCGAACAGGGACCTCAGGAGGCAATACTCAAAGAGCTGAGCAGACACGAACCACGCAATCAGCAGGCAATAAGCATGGAGCTCAGCAGTGACGAATCATGCTGCTCAACTGGCAATAATCAAGCAGGTGACCAGGCAGGAATCACGCAGCTCAGCTGGCAATTGTCAAGCAGATGAGCCGGCAGGAATCATGCAGCTCAGCAGGCCCTGATCACGTGACTCTGCAGGCACTGATCACGTGGCTGATCAAGTCCAGATCACGTGACTGAGCATGCACTGATCACGAGGCTATCATGCACTGATGACGTGACTGCGCATTCACTGATAACGTGGCTGATCGGGCACTGATCACATGGCTCATCATGCACTGATCACGTGTTTATCAGGCAATGATCAGTGACTGACAGGCGCTGATCATGGGACTGTGCACGCACTGATCACGTGGCTATCATGCACTGATGACGTGACTGCGCATGCACTGATGACGTGGCTGCGCATGCACTGATGACGTGGCTGTTCGGGCACTGATCACGTGTTTATCAGGCAGTGATCAGTGACTGACAGGCGCTGATCAGGGGACTGTGCATGCACTGATCAGGTGGCTGATCAGGAACTGACCACCTGACCGCGCATGCAGTGATCACGTGGCTGGTCGTTCACTGATCACGTGTTTATCATACGGTAATCAAGTGACTGAGAGGCGCTGATCACGTGACTATGCCGTCAGTGATCACGTGGCTGAGCAGGCACTGATATCGTGACTGAGCATGCACTGATCATGTCCCGGGAGCCGGGGAGGCATTCCACTCTGGACAAAGGTCATGAGGAAGGAGGCTCGGCATACGCAAATGCGGGATCGAGCCTCAGGAGTCCACCCGGATATTCTCGAGCATCTCCCCCCAAAAAAAACCGGAGTCTGCCTACTGTATTGCTTTGTGCTCTCACCTCTGATTTCACTGGGGGCTGTCCCCCACCACCATCTCGCTCTCTCTGTCAAAGAGTTAACTTACAGCTCCAATTCATAAAGTTCCTTGTCATTCTTCCCTTTAACTTCCAGCTGAGTCTCCATCTGGAGCGCGGAACCCACCACGCTTACTAATTATGCCTGGGCTGCTAAGACCCACTCGAGAAGGTGTCTAGGGTGAGGCACCTTTCGCTATTCGAGAGGGCGCCTGCGGCCTACGTAAGTGGTGCAAACTTCTTGTCTTGAAGTTTGATTGGTCTTCCGCGTAAACCAAGCTACTCAGTCACTTTTCTCCACCGAATTTTCCTACTGAGCTTTCCTCATACTATTATTCTTGACATCTCTGATTAGCATATAAAGAGTCGCCTAGGCCATCTTTCCTTCGAATACCCTGGATCAGTTGGGGCTGGTCCCCGGCAGGTGGCGACCGAACAGGGACCTCAGGAGGCAATACTCAAAGAGCTGAGCAGACACGAACCACGAAATCAGCAGGCAATAAGCATGGAGCTCAACAGTGACGAATCATGCTGCTCAACTGGAAATAATCAAGCACGTGACCAGGCAGGAATCACGCAGCTCAGCTGGCAATTGTCAAGCAGATGAGCCGACAGGAATCACGCAGCTCAGCTGGCAATTGTCAAGCAGATGAGCCGACAGGAATCACGCAGCTCAGATGTCAATTGTCATGCAGATGAGCCGGCAGGAATCACGCAGCTCAGCAGGCCCTGATCACGTGACTCTGCAGGCACTGATCACGTGGCTGATCAAGTCCAGATCACGTGACTGAGCATGCACTGATCACTTGGCTATCATGCACTGATGACGTGACTTCCCATGCACTGATGACGTGGCTGATCGGGCACTGATCACATGGCTCATCATGCACTGATCACGTGTTTATCAGGCAATGATCAGTGACTGACAGGCGCTGATCATGGGACTGTACACGCACTGATCACGTGGCTATCATGCACTGATCACGTGCCTGCGCATGCACTGATGACGTGGCTGTTCGGGCACTGATCACGTGTTTATCAGGCAGTGATCAGTGACTGACAGGCGCTGATCAGGGGACTGTGCACGCACTGATCAGGTGGCTGATCAGGAACTGACCACCTGACTGTGGATGCAGTGATCACGTGGCTGGTCGTTCACTGATCACGTGTTTATCAACCGGTGATCACGTGACTGAGAGGCGCTGATCACGTGACTGTGCCGTCAGTGATCACGTGGCTGAGCAGGCACTGATATCGTGACTGAGCATGCACTGATCATGTGCCGGGAGCCGGGGAGGCATTCCGCTCTGGACAAAGGTCATGAGGAAGTAGGCTCAGCATACGCAAATGCGGGATCGAGCCTCAGGAGTCCACCCGAATATTCTCGAGCATCTCCCCCGAAAAAAACCAGAGTCTGCCTACTGTATTGCTTTGTGCTCTCACCTCTGATTTCACTGGGGGCTGTCCCCCACCACCATCTCGCTCTCTCTGTCAAAGAGTTAACTTACAGCTCCAATTCATAAAGTTCCTTGTCATTCTTCCCTTTAACTTCCAGCTGAGTCTCCATCTGGAGCGCGGAACCCACCACGCTTACTAATTATGCCTGGGCTGCTAAGACCCACTCGAGAAGGTGTCTAGGGTGAGGCACCTTTCGCTATTCGAGAGGGCGCCTGCGGCCTACGTAAGTGGTGCAAACTTCTTGTCTTGAAGTTTGATTGGTCTTCCGCGTAAACCAAGCTGCTCAGTCTCTTTTCTCCACCGAATTTTCCTAGTGAGCTCTCCTCATACTATTATTCTTGACATCTCTGATTAGCATATAAATAGTCGCCTAGGCCATCTCTCCTTCGAATACCCTGGATCAGTTGGGGCTGGTCCCCGGCAGGTGGCGACCGAACAGGGAACTCAGGAGGCAATACTCAAAGAGCTGAGCAGACACGAACCACGCAATCAGCAGGCAATAAGCATGGAGCTCAGCAGTGACGAATCATGCTGCTCAACTGGCAATAATCAAGCACGTGACCAGGCAGGAATCACGCAGCTCAGCTGGCAATTGTCAAGCAGATGAGCCGACAGGAATCACGCAGCTCAGATGGCAATTGTCATGCAGATGAGCCGGCAGGAATCACGCAGCTCAGCAGGCCCTGATCACGTGACTCTGCAGGCACTGATCACGTGGCTATCATGCACTGTTCACGTGGCTGATCATACACTGGTCACCTGCCTGGTCATGCACAGATCAGCTGACTAATCATGAACTGATCACGTAGCAATCATACTGATCACCTGGCTGATCATGCACTGATCACGTGGATATCATGCAATGATCACGTGGCTATCATGCACTGATCACGTGGCTGATCATGCACTGATACCGAGAATGAGCATGGACTGATCACATGACTATCATGTAGTGATCACGTGACTTAATGGTGCTGACCATGTGACTGATCATGCACTGATCACGTGACTGATCATGCAGTGATCACGTGGCTATCATGCATTACTCATGTGGCTGATCATGCAATGATCATGTAGCTACCATGTACAGGACACGTGAATGACCATACACCCATCAGGTGACTGATCATGCACTGATCACGTGGCTATCATGCACTGACCACGAGACTGATCATGCACTGATCACGTCTATATCATGCACTGATCACATGACTGCCCATGCACTGATCACGTGGATGATCATACACTAATCATGTGACAGATCATGCACTGATCACGTGGCTGATCATGCACTGATACCATGACTGAGCATGGACTGATCACATGACTATCATGTAGTGATCACGTGACTTAATGGCGCTGATCATGTGACTGATCATGCGCTGATCATGTTTGCTATCATACACTGATCATGTGCCTCTGGAAGCAATAAACAAAGAGCTGAGTAGGCACGAATCAAACAGTCAGCAGGCAATAATCATGGAACTCAGGTGTGAGGAATCATGCTGCTCAGCTGGCAATAATCAAGCAGCTGAGCAGGCACGAATTATGCAGCACAGCTGGCAATTGTCAAGCAGATGACAGGCAGGAATCGTGCAGCTCAGCTGGCAATTGTCAAGCAGATGAGCAGACAGTAATCACGCAGCTCAGCAGGCCCTGATCACGTGACTGAGCATGCACTGTTCACGTGGCTGATCATACACTGATCACGTGATTGATCATGCACTGATCACTTGGATATCATGCACTGATCACGTGGCTGATCATACACTGTTCACGTGTCTGACCATGCACTGAACACGTGAATAATCATGCACTGATCACGTGACTGATCATGCACTGATCACGTGGCTATCATGCACTGCTAACTTGGCTGATCATGCAATGATCACGCAGCTACCATGTACTGGTCACGTGACTGATCATGCTCAGATCACGTGACTGATCATGCACTGATCACGTGGCTATCATGCACTGATCACTTGGCTGGTCATACACTGATCACGCAGCTACCATGTACTGTTCACGTGACTGATCATGCAATGATGATGTAATTGATCATGGACTGATAATGTGGCTGATCATGCACTGATCACGTGACTGATCATGCACTGATCACGTGGCTGATCATGCACTGATCACGTGGCTATCATGCACTTATCACATTGCTGGACATACATTGATCATATAGCTACCATGTACCGGTCACGTGAATGATCATACACCCATCAGGTGACTGATCATGCACTGATCACGTGGCTATCATGCACTGACCGCGAGACTGAAAATGCACTGATCACGACTAATCATGCACTGATCACATGACTGCCCATGCACTGATCATGTGGATGATCATACACTAATCATGTGACAGATCATGCACTGATCACGTGGCTGATCATGCAATGATCACGCAGCTACCATGTACTGGTCACATGACTGATCATGCAGTGATCACGTAATTAATCATGCACTGATCACCTGGCTTATCATGCATTGATCATGTGACTGGTCATGTGCTGATCATGTTTGGTGTCATACACTGATCATGTGCCTCTGGAGGCAATGAACAAAGAGCTGAGCAGGCAGGAATCAGTCACCAGGCAATAATCATGGAACTAAGCTCTGAGAAATCATGCTGCTCAGCTGGCAATAATCAAGTAGATGAGCAGGCAGGAATTGCGCAGCACAGGTGGCAATTGTCAAAGAGATGACAGGCAGGATTCGTGCAGCTCAGCTGGCAATTGTCAAGCAGATGAGCAGACAGAAATCACGCAGCTCAGCAGGCCCTAATCACGTGACTGAGCATGCACTGTTCACGTGGCTGATCACACAACTATCACGTGACTGATCATGCACTGATCACGTGGCTCTCATGCACTGATCACGTGTTTATCAGGCAACGATCAGTGACTGACAGGCGCTGATCATGGGACTGTGCACGCACTGTTCACGTGGCTATCATGCACTGATCACGTGACTGCGCATGCACTGATGACGTGGCTGTTCGGGCACTGATCACATGTTTATCAGGCAGTGATCAGTGACTGACAGGCGCTGATCAGGGGACTGTGCACGCACTGATCAGGTGGCTGATCAGAAACTGACCACCTGACTGTGCATGCAGTGATCACGTGGCTGGTCGTTCACTGATCACGTGTTTATCATACGGTGATCAGGTGACTGAGAGGCGCTTATCACGTGAATGTGCCGTCAGTGATCACGTGGCTGAGCAGGCACTGATATCGTGACTGAGCATGCACTGATCATGTGCCGGGAGCCGGGGAGTCATTCCACTCTGGACAAAGGTCATGAGGAAGGAGGCTCGGCATTGGCAATTGTGGGATCGAGCCTCAGGAGTCCACCCGGATATTCTCGAGCATCTCCCCCAAAAAAACCAGAGTCTGCCTACTGTATTGCTTTGTGCTCTCACCTCTGATTTCACTGGGGGCTGTCCCCCACCACCATCTCGCTCTCTCTGTCAAAGAGTTAACTTACAGCTCCAATTCATAAAGTTCCTTGTCATTTTTCCCTTTAACTTCCAGCTGAGTCTCCATCTGGAGCGCGGAACCCACCACGCTTACTAATTATGCCTGGGCTGCTAAGACCCACTCGAGAAGGTGTCTAGGGTGAGGCACCTTTCGCTATTCGAGAGGGCGCCTGCGGCCTACGTAAGTGGTGCAAACTTCTTGTCTTGAAGTTTGATTGGTCTTCCGCGTAAACCAAGCTACTCAGTCTCTTTTCTCCACCGAAATTTCCTACTGAGCTCTCCTCATACTATCATTCTTGACATCTCTGATTAGCATATAAATAGTCGCCTAGGCCATCTCTCCTTCGAATACCCTGGATCAGTTGGGGCTGGTCCCCGGCAGGTGGTGACTGAACAGGGACCTCAGGAGGCAATACTCAAAGAGCTGAGCAGACACGAACCACGCAATCAGCAGGCAATAAGCATGGAGCTCAGCAGTGACGAATCATGCTGCTCAACTGGCAATAATCAAGCATGTGACCAGGCAGGAATCACGCAGCTCAGCTGGCAATTGTCAAGCAGATGAGCCGACAGGAATCACGCAGCTCAGATGGCAATTGTCATGTAGATGAGCCGGCAGGAATCACGCAGCTCAGCAGGCCCTGATCACGTGACTCTGCAGGCACTGATCACGTGGCTGATCAAGTCCAGATCACGTGACTGAGCATGCACTGATCACGTGGCTATCATGCACTGATGACGTGACTGCGCATGCACTGATGACGTGGCTGATCAGGCACTGATCACATAGCTCATCATGCACTGATCACGTGTTTATCAGGCAATGATCAGTGACTGACAGGCGCTGATAATGGGACTGTGCACGCACTGATCACATGGCTATCATGCACTGATCACGTGACTGCGCATGCACTGATGACGTGGCTGTTCGGGTACTGATCACGTGTTTATCAGGCAGTGATCAGTGACTGACAGGCGCTGATCAGGGGACTGTGCACGCACTGATCAGGTGGCTGATCAGGAACTGACCACCTGACCGCGCATGCAGTGATCACGTGGCTGGTCGTTCACTGATCACGTGTTTATCATACGGTGATCACGTGACTGAGAGGCGCTGATCACGTGACTGTGCCGTCAGTGATCACGTGGCTGAGCAGGCACTGATATCGTGACTGAGCATGCACTGATCATGTGCCGGGAGACGGGGAGGCATTCCACTCTGGACAAAGGTCATGAGGAAGGAGGCTCGGCATACGCAAATGTGGGATCGAGCCTCAGGAGTCCACCCGGATATTCTCGAGCATCTCCCCCCCAAAAAAACCGGAGTCTGCCTACTGTATTGCTTTGTGCTCTCACCTCTGATTTCACTGGGGGCTGTCCCCCACCACCATCTCGCTCTCTCTGTCAAAGAGTTAACTTACAGCTCCAATTCATAAAGTTCCTTGTCATTCTTCCCTTTAACTTCCAGCTCAGTCTCCATCTGGAACGCGGAACCCACCACGCTTACTAGTTATGCCTGGGCTGCTAAGACCCACTCGAGAAGGTGTCTAGGGTGAGGCACCTTTCGCTATTCGAGAGGGCGCCTGCGGCCTACGTAAGTGGTGCAAACTTCTTGTCTTGAAGTTTGATTGGTCTTCCGCGTAAACCAAGCTCCTCAGTCTCTTTTCTCCACCGAATTTTCCTACTGAGCTCTCCTCATACTATTATTCTTGACATCTCTGATTAGCATATAAATAGTCGCCTAGGCCATCTCTCCTTCGAATACCCTGGATCAGTTGGGGCTGGTCCCCGGCAGGTGGCGACCGAACAGGGACCTCAGGAGGCAATACTCAAAGAGCTGAGCAGACACGAACCACGCAATCAGCAGGCAATAAGCATGGAGCTCAGCAGTGACGAATCATGCTGCTCAACTGGCAATAATCAAGCAGGTGACCAGGCAGGAATCACGCAGCTCAGCTGGCAATTGTCAAGCAGATGAGCCGGCAGGAATCATGCAGCTCAGCAGGCCCTGATCACGTGACTCTGCAGGCACTGATCACGTGGCTGATCAAGTCCAGATCACGTGACTGAGCATGCACTGATCACGAGGCTATCATGCACTGATGACGTGACTGCGCATTCACTGATAACGTGGCTGATCGGGCACTGATCACATGGCTCATCATGCACTGATCACGTGTTTATCAGGCAATGATCAGTGACTGACAGGCGCTGATCATGGGACTGTGCACGCACTGATCACGTGGCTATCATGCACTGATGACGTGACTGCGCATGCACTGATGACGTGGCTGCGCATGCACTGATGACGTGGCTGTTCGGGCACTGATCACGTGTTTATCAGGCAGTGATCAGTGACTGACAGGCGCTGATCAGGGGACTGTGCATGCACTGATCAGGTGGCTGATCAGGAACTGACCACCTGACCGCGCATGCAGTGATCACGTGGCTGGTCGTTCACTGATCACGTGTTTATCATACGGTAATCAAGTGACTGAGAGGCGCTGATCACGTGACTATGCCGTCAGTGATCACGTGGCTGAGCAGGCACTGATATCGTGACTGAGCATGCACTGATCATGTGCCGGGAGCCGGGGAGGCATTCCACTCTGGACAAAGGTCATGAGGAAGGAGGCTCGGCATACGCAAATGCGGGATCGAGCCTCAGGAGTCCACCCGGATATTCTCGAGCATCTCCCCCAAAAAAACCGGAGTCTGCCTACTGTATTGCTTTGTGCTCTCACCTCTGATTTCACTGGGGGCTGTCCCCCACCACCATCTCGCTCTCTCTGTCAAAGAGTTAACTTACAGCTCCAATTCATAAAGTTCCTTGTCATTCTTCCCTTTAACTTCCAGCTGAGTCTCCATCTGGAGCGCGGAACCCACCACGCTTACTAATTATGCCTGGGCTGCTAAGACCCACTCGAGAAGGTGTCTAGGGTGAGGCACCTTTCGCTATTCGAGAGGGCGCCTGCGGCCTACGTAAGTGGTGCAAACTTCTTGTCTTGAAGTTTGATTGGTCTTCCGCGTAAACCAAGCTACTCAGTCTCTTTCTCCACCGAATTTTCCTACTGAGCTCTCCTCATACTATCATTCTTGACATCTCTGATTAGCATATAAATAGTCGCCTAGGCCATCTCTCCTTCGAATACCCTGGATCAGTTGGGGCTGGTCCCCGGCAGGTGGCGACCGAACAGGGACCTCAGGAGGCAATACTCAAAGAGCTGAGCAGACACGAACCACGCAATCAGCAGGCAATAAGCATGGAGCTCAGCAGTGACGAATCATGCTGCTCAGCTGGCAATAATCAAGCACGTGACCAGGCAGGAATCACGCAGCTCAGCTGGCAATTGTCAAGCAGATGAGCCGACAGGAATCACGCAGCTCAGATGACAATTGTCATGCAGGTGAGCCGACAGGAATCACGCAGCTCAGCTGGCAATTGTCATGCAGATGAGCCGGCAGGAATCACGCAGCTCAGCAGACCCTGATCACGTGACTCTGCCGGCACTGATCACGTGGCTGATCAAGTACAGATAACGTGACTGAGCATGCACTGATCACGTGGCTATCATGCACTGATGACGTGACTGCGCATGCACTGATGACGTGGCTGATCGGGCACTGATCACATGGCTCATCATGCACTGATCACGTGTTTATCAGGCAATGATCAGTGACTGACAGGCGCTGATCATGGGACTGTGCATGCACTGATCACGTGGCTATCATGCACTGATGACGTGACTGCGCATGCACTGATGACGTGGCTGTTCGGGCACTGATCACGTGTTTATCAGGTAGTGATCAGTGACTGACAGGCGCTGATCAGGGGACAGTGCACGCACTGATCAGGTGGCTGATCAGGAACTGACCACCTGACTGTGGATGCAGTGATCACGTGGCTGGTCGTTCACTGATCACGTGTTTATCATCCGGTGATCACGTGACTGAGAGGCGCTGATCACGTGACTGTGCCGTCAGTGATCACGTGGCTGAGCAGGCACTGATATCGTGACTGAGCATGCACTGATCATGTGCCGGGAGCCGGGGAGGCATTCCGCTCTGGACAAAGGTCATGAGGAAGTAGGCTCAGCATACGCAAATGCGGGATCGAGCCTCAGGAATCCACCCGGATATTCTCGAGCATCTCCCCCCGAAAAAACCAGAGTCTGCCTACTGTATTGCTTTGTGCTCTCACCTCTGATTTCACTGGGGGCTGTCCCCCACCACCATCTCGCTCTCTCTGTCAAAGAGTTAACTTACAGCTCCAATTCATAAAGTTCCTTGTCATTCTTCCCTTTAACTTCCAGCTGAGTCTCCATCTGGAGCGCGGAACCCACCACGCTTACTAATTATGCCTGGGCTGCTAAGACCCACTCGAGAAGGTGTCTAGGGTGAGGCACCTTTCGCTATTCGAGAGGGCGCCTGCGGCCTACGTAAGTGGTGCAAACTTCTTGTCTTGAAGTTTGATTGGTCTTCCGCGTAAACCAAGCTGCTCAGTCTCTTTTCTCCACCGAATTTTCCTAGTGAGCTCTCCTCATACTATTATTCTTGACATCTCTGATTAGCATATAAATAGTCGCCTAGGCCATCTCTCCTTCGAATACCCTGGATCAGTTGGGGCTGGTCCCCGGCAGGTGGCGACCGAACAGGGAACTCAGGAGGCAATACTCAAAGAGCTGAGCAGACACGAACCACGCAATCAGCAGGCAATAAGCATGGAGCTCAGCAGTGACGAATCATGCTGCTCAACTGGCAATAATCAAGCACGTGACCAGGCAGGAATCACGCAGCTCAGCTGGCAATTGTCAAGCAGATGAGCCGACAGGAATCACGCAGCTCAGATGGCAATTGTCATGCAGATGAGCCGGCAGGAATCATGCAGCTCAGCAGGCCCTGATCACGTGACTCTGCAGGCACTGATCACGTGGCTATCATGCACTGTTCACGTGGCTGATCATACACTGGTCACCTGCCTGGTCATGCACAGATCAGCTGACTAATCATGAACTGATCACGTAGCAATCATACTGATCACCTGGCTGATCATGCACTGATCACGTGGATATCATGCAATGATCACGTGGCTATCATGCACTGATCACGTGGCTGATCATGCACTGATACCGAGAATGAGCATGGACTGATCACATGACTATCATGTAGTGATCACGTGACTTAATGGTGCTGACCATGTGACTGATCATGCACTGATCACGTGACTGATCATGCAGTGATCACGTGGCTATCATGCATTACTCATGTGGCTGATCATGCAATGATCATGTAGCTACCATGTACAGGACACGTGAATGACCATACACCCATCAGGTGACTGATCATGCACTGATCACGTGGCTATCATGCACTGACCACGAGACTGATCATGCACTGATCACGTCTATATCATGCACTGATCACATGACTGCCCATGCACTGATCACGTGGATGATCATACACTAATCATGTGACAGATCATGCACTGATCACGTGGCTGATCATGCACTGATACCATGACTGAGCATGGACTGATCACATGACTATCATGTAGTGATCACGTGACTTAATGGCGCTGATCATGTGACTGATCATGCGCTGATCATGTTTGCTATCATACACTGATCATGTGCCTCTGGAAGCAATAAACAAAGAGCTGAGTAGGCACGAATCAAACAGTCAGCAGGCAATAATCATGGAACTCAGGTGTGAGGAATCATGCTGCTCAGCTGGCAATAATCAAGCAGCTGAGCAGGCACGAATTATGCAGCACAGCTGGCAATTGTCAAGCAGATGACAGGCAGGAATCGTGCAGCTCAGCTGGCAATTGTCAAGCAGATGAGCAGACAGTAATCACGCAGCTCAGCAGGCCCTGATCACGTGACTGAGCATGCACTGTTCACGTGGCTGATCATACACTGATCACGTGATTGATCATGCACTGATCACTTGGATATCATGCACTGATCACGTGGCTGATCATACACTGTTCACGTGTCTGACCATGCACTGAACACGTGAATAATCATGCACTGATCACGTGACTGATCATGCACTGATCACGTGGCTATCATGCACTGCTAACTTGGCTGATCATGCAATGATCACGCAGCTACCATGTACTGGTCACGTGACTGATCATGCTCAGATCACGTGACTGATCATGCACTGATCACGTGGCTATCATGCACTGATCACTTGGCTGGTCATACACTGATCACGCAGCTACCATGTACTGTTCACGTGACTGATCATGCAATGATGATGTAATTGATCATGGACTGATAATGTGGCTGATCATGCACTGATCACGTGACTGATCATGCACTGATCACGTGGCTGATCATGCACTGATCACGTGGCTATCATGCACTTATCACATTGCTGGACATACATTGATCATATAGCTACCATGTACCGGTCACGTGAATGATCATACACCCATCAGGTGACTGATCATGCACTGATCACGTGGCTATCATGCACTGACCGCGAGACTGAAAATGCACTGATCACGACTAATCATGCACTGATCACATGACTGCCCATGCACTGATCATGTGGATGATCATACACTAATCATGTGACAGATCATGCACTGATCACGTGGCTGATCATGCAATGATCACGCAGCTACCATGTACTGGTCACATGACTGATCATGCAGTGATCACGTGATTAATCATGCACTGATCACCTGGCTTATCATGCATTGATCATGTGACTGGTCATGTGCTGATCATGTTTGGTGTCATACACTGATCATGTGCCTCTGGAGGCAATGAACAAAGAGCTGAGCAGGCAGGAATCAGTCACCAGGCAATAATCATGGAACTAAGCTCTGAGAAATCATGCTGCTCAGCTGGCAATAATCAAGTAGATGAGCAGGCAGGAATTGCGCAGCACAGGTGGCAATTGTCAAAGAGATGACAGGCAGGATTCGTGCAGCTCAGCTGGCAATTGTCAAGCAGATGAGCAGACAGAAATCACGCAGCTCAGCAGGCCCTAATCACGTGACTGAGCATGCACTGTTCACGTGGCTGATCACACAACTATCACGTGACTGATCATGCACTGATCACGTGGCTCTCATGCACTGATCACGTGTTTATCAGGCAACGATCAGTGACTGACAGGCGCTGATCATGGGACTGTGCACGCACTGTTCACGTGGCTATCATGCACTGATCACGTGACTGCGCATGCACTGATGACGTGGCTGTTCGGGCACTGATCACATGTTTATCAGGCAGTGATCAGTGACTGACAGGCGCTGATCAGGGGACTGTGCACGCACTGATCAGGTGGCTGATCAGAAACTGACCACCTGACTGTGCATGCAGTGATCACGTGGCTGGTCGTTCACTGATCACGTGTTTATCATACGGTGATCAGGTGACTGAGAGGCGCTGATCACGTGAATGTGCCGTCAGTGATCACGTGGCTGAGCAGGCACTGATATCGTGACTGAGCATGCACTGATCATGTGCCGGGAGCCGGGGAGGCATTCCGCTCTGGACAAAGGTCATGAGGAAGTAGGCTCAGCATACGCAAATGCGGGATCGAGCCTCAGGAATCCACCCGGATATTCTCGAGCATCTCCCCCCGAAAAAAACCAGAGTCTGCCTACTGTATTGCTTTGTGCTCTCACCTCTGATTTCACTGGGGGCTGTCCCCCACCACCATCTCGCTCTCTCTGTCAAAGAGTTAACTTACAGCTCCAATTCATAAAGTTCCTTGTCATTCTTCCCTTTAACTTCCAGCTGAGTCTCCATCTGGAGCGCGGAACCCACCACGCTTACTAATTATGCCTGGGCTGCTAAGACCCACTCGAGAAGGTGTCTAGGGTGAGGCACCTTTCGCTATTCGAGAGGGCGCCTGCGGCCTACGTAAGTGGTGCAAACTTCTTGTCTTGAAGTTTGATTGGTCTTCCGCGTAAACCAAGCTGCTCAGTCTCTTTTCTCCACCGAATTTTCCTAGTGAGCTCTCCTCATACTATTATTCTTGACATCTCTGATTAGCATATAAATAGTCGCCTAGGCCATCTCTCCTTCGAATACCCTGGATCAGTTGGGGCTGGTCCCCGGCAGGTGGCGACCGAACAGGGAACTCAGGAGGCAATACTCAAAGAGCTGAGCAGACACGAACCACGCAATCAGCAGGCAATAAGCATGGAGCTCAGCAGTGACGAATCATGCTGCTCAACTGGCAATAATCAAGCACGTGACCAGGCAGGAATCACGCAGCTCAGCTGGCAATTGTCAAGCAGATGAGCCGACAGGAATCACGCAGCTCAGATGGCAATTGTCATGCAGATGAGCCGGCAGGAATCACGCAGCTCAGCAGGCCCTGATCACGTGACTCTGCAGGCACTGATCACGTGGCTATCATGCACTGTTCACGTGGCTGATCATACACTGGTCACCTGCCTGGTCATGCACAGATCAGCTGACTAATCATGAACTGATCACGTAGCAATCATACTGATCACCTGGCTGATCATGCACTGATCACGTGGATATCATGCAATGATCACGTGGCTATCATGCACTGATCACGTGGCTGATCATGCACTGATACCGAGAATGAGCATGGACTGATCACATGACTATCATGTAGTGATCACGTGACTTAATGGTGCTGACCATGTGACTGATCATGCACTGATCACGTGACTGATCATGCAGTGATCACGTGGCTATCATGCATTACTCATGTGGCTGATCATGCAATGATCATGTAGCTACCATGTACAGGACACGTGAATGACCATACACCCATCAGGTGACTGATCATGCACTGATCACGTGGCTATCATGCACTGACCACGAGACTGATCATGCACTGATCACGTCTATATCATGCACTGATCACATGACTGCCCATGCACTGATCACGTGGATGATCATACACTAATCATGTGACAGATCATGCACTGATCACGTGGCTGATCATGCACTGATACCATGACTGAGCATGGACTGATCACATGACTATCATGTAGTGATCACGTGACTTAATGGCGCTGATCATGTGACTGATCATGCGCTGATCATGTTTGCTATCATACACTGATCATGTGCCTCTGGAAGCAATAAACAAAGAGCTGAGTAGGCACGAATCAAACAGTCAGCAGGCAATAATCATGGAACTCAGGTGTGAGGAATCATGCTGCTCAGCTGGCAATAATCAAGCAGCTGAGCAGGCACGAATTATGCAGCACAGCTGGCAATTGTCAAGCAGATGACAGGCAGGAATCGTGCAGCTCAGCTGGCAATTGTCAAGCAGATGAGCAGACAGTAATCACGCAGCTCAGCAGGCCCTGATCACGTGACTGAGCATGCACTGTTCACGTGGCTGATCATACACTGATCACGTGATTGATCATGCACTGATCACTTGGATATCATGCACTGATCACGTGGCTGATCATACACTGTTCACGTGTCTGACCATGCACTGAACACGTGAATAATCATGCACTGATCACGTGACTGATCATGCACTGATCACGTGGCTATCATGCACTGCTAACTTGGCTGATCATGCAATGATCACGCAGCTACCATGTACTGGTCACGTGACTGATCATGCTCAGATCACGTGACTGATCATGCACTGATCACGTGGCTATCATGCACTGATCACTTGGCTGGTCATACACTGATCACGCAGCTACCATGTACTGTTCACGTGACTGATCATGCAATGATGATGTAATTGATCATGGACTGATAATGTGGCTGATCATGCACTGATCACGTGACTGATCATGCACTGATCACGTGGCTGATCATGCACTGATCACGTGGCTATCATGCACTTATCACATTGCTGGACATACATTGATCATATAGCTACCATGTACCGGTCACGTGAATGATCATACACCCATCAGGTGACTGATCATGCACTGATCACGTGGCTATCATGCACTGACCGCGAGACTGAAAATGCACTGATCACGACTAATCATGCACTGATCACATGACTGCCCATGCACTGATCATGTGGATGATCATACACTAATCATGTGACAGATCATGCACTGATCACGTGGCTGATCATGCAATGATCACGCAGCTACCATGTACTGGTCACATGACTGATCATGCAGTGATCACGTGATTAATCATGCACTGATCACCTGGCTTATCATGCATTGATCATGTGACTGGTCATGTGCTGATCATGTTTGGTGTCATACACTGATCATGTGCCTCTGGAGGCAATGAACAAAGAGCTGAGCAGGCAGGAATCAGTCACCAGGCAATAATCATGGAACTAAGCTCTGAGAAATCATGCTGCTCAGCTGGCAATAATCAAGTAGATGAGCAGGCAGGAATTGCGCAGCACAGGTGGCAATTGTCAAAGAGATGACAGGCAGGATTCGTGCAGCTCAGCTGGCAATTGTCAAGCAGATGAGCAGACAGAAATCACGCAGCTCAGCAGGCCCTAATCACGTGACTGAGCATGCACTGTTCACGTGGCTGATCACACAACTATCACGTGACTGATCATGCACTGATCACGTGGCTCTCATGCACTGATCACGTGTTTATCAGGCAACGATCAGTGACTGACAGGCGCTGATCATGGGACTGTGCACGCACTGTTCACGTGGCTATCATGCACTGATCACGTGACTGCGCATGCACTGATGACGTGGCTGTTCGGGCACTGATCACATGTTTATCAGGCAGTGATCAGTGACTGACAGGCGCTGATCAGGGGACTGTGCACGCACTGATCAGGTGGCTGATCAGAAACTGACCACCTGACTGTGCATGCAGTGATCACGTGGCTGGTCGTTCACTGATCACGTGTTTATCATACGGTGATCAGGTGACTGAGAGGCGCTTATCACGTGAATGTGCCGTCAGTGATCACGTGGCTGAGCAGGCACTGATATCGTGACTGAGCATGCACTGATCATGTGCCGGGAGCCGGGGAGTCATTCCACTCTGGACAAAGGTCATGAGGAAGGAGGCTCGGCATTGGCAATTGTGGGATCGAGCCTCAGGAGTCCACCCGGATATTCTCGAGCATCTCCCCCGAAAAAAACCAGAGTCTGCCTACTGTATTGCTTTGTGCTCTCACCTCTGATTTCACTGGGGGCTGTCCCCCACCACCATCTCGCTCTCTCTGTCAAAGAGTTAACTTACAGCTCCAATTCATAAAGTTCCTTGTCATTTTTCCCTTTAACTTCCAGCTGAGTCTCCATCTGGAGCGCGGAACCCACCACGCTTACTAATTATGCCTGGGCTGCTAAGACCCACTCGAGAAGGTGTCTAGGGTGAGGCACCTTTCGCTATTCGAGAGGGCGCCTGCGGCCTACGTAAGTGGTGCAAACTTCTTGTCTTGAAGTTTGATTGGTCTTCCGCGTAAACCAAGCTACTCAGTCTCTTTTCTCCACCGAAATTTCCTACTGAGCTCTCCTCATACTATCATTCTTGACATCTCTGATTAGCATATAAATAGTCGCCTAGGCCATCTCTCCTTCGAATACCCTGGATCAGTTGGGGCTGGTCCCCGGCAGGTGGTGACTGAACAGGGACCTCAGGAGGCAATACTCAAAGAGCTGAGCAGACACGAACCACGCAATCAGCAGGCAATAAGCATGGAGCTCAGCAGTGACGAATCATGCTGCTCAACTGGCAATAATCAAGCATGTGACCAGGCAGGAATCACGCAGCTCAGCTGGCAATTGTCAAGCAGATGAGCCGACAGGAATCACGCAGCTCAGATGGCAATTGTCATGTAGATGAGCCGGCAGGAATCACGCAGCTCAGCAGGCCCTGATCACGTGACTCTGCAGGCACTGATCACGTGGCTGATCAAGTCCAGATCACGTGACTGAGCATGCACTGATCACGTGGCTATCATGCACTGATGACGTGACTGCGCATGCACTGATGACGTGGCTGATCAGGCACTGATCACATAGCTCATCATGCACTGATCACGTGTTTATCAGGCAATGATCAGTGACTGACAGGCGCTGATAATGGGACTGTGCACGCACTGATCACATGGCTATCATGCACTGATCACGTGACTGCGCATGCACTGATGACGTGGCTGTTCGGGTACTGATCACGTGTTTATCAGGCAGTGATCAGTGACTGACAGGCGCTGATCAGGGGACTGTGCACGCACTGATCAGGTGGCTGATCAGGAACTGACCACCTGACCGCGCATGCAGTGATCACGTGGCTGGTCGTTCACTGATCACGTGTTTATCATACGGTGATCACGTGACTGAGAGGCGCTGATCACGTGACTGTGCCGTCAGTGATCACGTGGCTGAGCAGGCACTGATATCGTGACTGAGCATGCACTGATCATGTGCCGGGAGACGGGGAGGCATTCCACTCTGGACAAAGGTCATGAGGAAGGAGGCTCGGCATACGCAAATGTGGGATCGAGCCTCAGGAGTCCACCCGGATATTCTCGAGCATCTCCCCCCCAAAAAAACCGGAGTCTGCCTACTGTATTGCTTTGTGCTCTCACCTCTGATTTCACTGGGGGCTGTCCCCCACCACCATCTCGCTCTCTCTGTCAAAGAGTTAACTTACAGCTCCAATTCATAAAGTTCCTTGTCATTCTTCCCTTTAACTTCCAGCTCAGTCTCCATCTGGAACGCGGAACCCACCACGCTTACTAGTTATGCCTGGGCTGCTAAGACCCACTCGAGAAGGTGTCTAGGGTGAGGCACCTTTCGCTATTCGAGAGGGCGCCTGCGGCCTACGTAAGTGGTGCAAACTTCTTGTCTTGAAGTTTGATTGGTCTTCCGCGTAAACCAAGCTCCTCAGTCTCTTTTCTCCACCGAATTTTCCTACTGAGCTCTCCTCATACTATTATTCTTGACATCTCTGATTAGCATATAAATAGTCGCCTAGGCCATCTCTCCTTCGAATACCCTGGATCAGTTGGGGCTGGTCCCCGGCAGGTGGCGACCGAACAGGGACCTCAGGAGGCAATACTCAAAGAGCTGAGCAGACACGAACCACGCAATCAGCAGGCAATAAGCATGGAGCTCAGCAGTGACGAATCATGCTGCTCAACTGGCAATAATCAAGCAGGTGACCAGGCAGGAATCACGCAGCTCAGCTGGCAATTGTCAAGCAGATGAGCCGACAGGAATCACGCAGCTCAGATGACAATTGTCATGCAGGTGAGCCGACAGGAATCACGCAGCTCAGCTGGCAATTGTCATGCAGATGAGCCGGCAGGAATCACGCAGCTCAGCAGACCCTGATCACGTGACTCTGCCGGCACTGATCACGTGGCTGATCAAGTACAGATAACGTGACTGAGCATGCACTGATCACGTGGCTATCATGCACTGATGACGTGACTGCGCATGCACTGATGACGTGGCTGATCGGGCACTGATCACATGGCTCATCATGCACTGATCACGTGTTTATCAGGCAATGATCAGTGACTGACAGGCGCTGATCATGGGACTGTGCATGCACTGATCACGTGGCTATCATGCACTGATGACGTGACTGCGCATGCACTGATGACGTGGCTGTTCGGGCACTGATCACGTGTTTATCAGGTAGTGATCAGTGACTGACAGGCGCTGATCAGGGGACAGTGCACGCACTGATCAGGTGGCTGATCAGGAACTGACCACCTGACTGTGGATGCAGTGATCACGTGGCTGGTCGTTCACTGATCACGTGTTTATCATCCGGTGATCACGTGACTGAGAGGCGCTGATCACGTGACTGTGCCGTCAGTGATCACGTGGCTGAGCAGGCACTGATATCGTGACTGAGCATGCACTGATCATGTGCCGGGAGCCGGGGAGGCATTCCGCTCTGGACAAAGGTCATGAGGAAGTAGGCTCAGCATACGCAAATGCGGGATCGAGCCTCAGGAATCCACCCGGATATTCTCGAGCATCTCCCCCGAAAAAAACCAGAGTCTGCCTACTGTATTGCTTTGTGCTCTCACCTCTGATTTCACTGGGGGCTGTCCCCCACCACCATCTCGCTCTCTCTGTCAAAGAGTTAACTTACAGCTCCAATTCATAAAGTTCCTTGTCATTCTTCCCTTTAACTTCCAGCTGAGTCTCCATCTGGAGCGCGGAACCCACCACGCTTACTAATTATGCCTGGGCTGCTAAGACCCACTCGAGAAGGTGTCTAGGGTGAGGCACCTTTCGCTATTCGAGAGGGCGCCTGCGGCCTACGTAAGTGGTGCAAACTTCTTGTCTTGAAGTTTGATTGGTCTTCCGCGTAAACCAAGCTGCTCAGTCTCTTTTCTCCACCGAATTTTCCTAGTGAGCTCTCCTCATACTATTATTCTTGACATCTCTGATTAGCATATAAATAGTCGCCTAGGCCATCTCTCCTTCGAATACCCTGGATCAGTTGGGGCTGGTCCCCGGCAGGTGGCGACCGAACAGGGAACTCAGGAGGCAATACTCAAAGAGCTGAGCAGACACGAACCACGCAATCAGCAGGCAATAAGCATGGAGCTCAGCAGTGACGAATCATGCTGCTCAACTGGCAATAATCAAGCACGTGACCAGGCAGGAATCACGCAGCTCAGCTGGCAATTGTCAAGCAGATGAGCCGACAGGAATCACGCAGCTCAGATGGCAATTGTCATGCAGATGAGCCGGCAGGAATCACGCAGCTCAGCAGGCCCTGATCACGTGACTCTGCAGGCACTGATCACGTGGCTATCATGCACTGTTCACGTGGCTGATCATACACTGGTCACCTGCCTGGTCATGCACAGATCAGCTGACTAATCATGAACTGATCACGTAGCAATCATACTGATCACCTGGCTGATCATGCACTGATCACGTGGATATCATGCAATGATCACGTGGCTATCATGCACTGATCACGTGGCTGATCATGCACTGATACCGAGAATGAGCATGGACTGATCACATGACTATCATGTAGTGATCACGTGACTTAATGGTGCTGACCATGTGACTGATCATGCACTGATCACGTGACTGATCATGCAGTGATCACGTGGCTATCATGCATTACTCATGTGGCTGATCATGCAATGATCATGTAGCTACCATGTACAGGACACGTGAATGACCATACACCCATCAGGTGACTGATCATGCACTGATCACGTGGCTATCATGCACTGACCACGAGACTGATCATGCACTGATCACGTCTATATCATGCACTGATCACATGACTGCCCATGCACTGATCACGTGGATGATCATACACTAATCATGTGACAGATCATGCACTGATCACGTGGCTGATCATGCACTGATACCATGACTGAGCATGGACTGATCACATGACTATCATGTAGTGATCACGTGACTTAATGGCGCTGATCATGTGACTGATCATGCGCTGATCATGTTTGCTATCATACACTGATCATGTGCCTCTGGAAGCAATAAACAAAGAGCTGAGTAGGCACGAATCAAACAGTCAGCAGGCAATAATCATGGAACTCAGGTGTGAGGAATCATGCTGCTCAGCTGGCAATAATCAAGCAGCTGAGCAGGCACGAATTATGCAGCACAGCTGGCAATTGTCAAGCAGATGACAGGCAGGAATCGTGCAGCTCAGCTGGCAATTGTCAAGCAGATGAGCAGACAGTAATCACGCAGCTCAGCAGGCCCTGATCACGTGACTGAGCATGCACTGTTCACGTGGCTGATCATACACTGATCACGTGATTGATCATGCACTGATCACTTGGATATCATGCACTGATCACGTGGCTGATCATACACTGTTCACGTGTCTGACCATGCACTGAACACGTGAATAATCATGCACTGATCACGTGACTGATCATGCACTGATCACGTGGCTATCATGCACTGCTAACTTGGCTGATCATGCAATGATCACGCAGCTACCATGTACTGGTCACGTGACTGATCATGCTCAGATCACGTGACTGATCATGCACTGATCACGTGGCTATCATGCACTGATCACTTGGCTGGTCATACACTGATCACGCAGCTACCATGTACTGTTCACGTGACTGATCATGCAATGATGATGTAATTGATCATGGACTGATAATGTGGCTGATCATGCACTGATCACGTGACTGATCATGCACTGATCACGTGGCTGATCATGCACTGATCACGTGGCTATCATGCACTTATCACATTGCTGGACATACATTGATCATATAGCTACCATGTACCGGTCACGTGAATGATCATACACCCATCAGGTGACTGATCATGCACTGATCACGTGGCTATCATGCACTGACCGCGAGACTGAAAATGCACTGATCACGACTAATCATGCACTGATCACATGACTGCCCATGCACTGATCATGTGGATGATCATACACTAATCATGTGACAGATCATGCACTGATCACGTGGCTGATCATGCAATGATCACGCAGCTACCATGTACTGGTCACATGACTGATCATGCAGTGATCACGTAATTAATCATGCACTGATCACCTGGCTTATCATGCATTGATCATGTGACTGGTCATGTGCTGATCATGTTTGGTGTCATACACTGATCATGTGCCTCTGGAGGCAATGAACAAAGAGCTGAGCAGGCAGGAATCAGTCACCAGGCAATAATCATGGAACTAAGCTCTGAGAAATCATGCTGCTCAGCTGGCAATAATCAAGTAGATGAGCAGGCAGGAATTGCGCAGCACAGGTGGCAATTGTCAAAGAGATGACAGGCAGGATTCGTGCAGCTCAGCTGGCAATTGTCAAGCAGATGAGCAGACAGAAATCACGCAGCTCAGCAGGCCCTAATCACGTGACTGAGCATGCACTGTTCACGTGGCTGATCACACAACTATCACGTGACTGATCATGCACTGATCACGTGGCTCTCATGCACTGATCACGTGTTTATCAGGCAACGATCAGTGACTGACAGGCGCTGATCATGGGACTGTGCACGCACTGTTCACGTGGCTATCATGCACTGATCACGTGACTGCGCATGCACTGATGACGTGGCTGTTCGGGCACTGATCACATGTTTATCAGGCAGTGATCAGTGACTGACAGGCGCTGATCAGGGGACTGTGCACGCACTGATCAGGTGGCTGATCAGAAACTGACCACCTGACTGCGCATGCAGTGATCACGTGGCTGGTCGTTCACTGATCACGTGTTTATCATACGGTGATCAGGTGACTGAGAGGCGCTTATCACGTGAATGTGCCGTCAGTGATCACGTGGCTGAGCAGGCACTGATATCGTGACTGAGCATGCACTGATCATGTGCCGGGAGCCGGGGAGTCATTCCACTCTGGACAAAGGTCATGAGGAAGGAGGCTCGGCATTGGCAATTGTGGGATCGAGCCTCAGGAGTCCACCCGGATATTCTCGAGCATCTCCCCCGAAAAAACCAGAGTCTGCCTACTGTATTGCTTTGTGCTCTCACCTCTGATTTCACTGGGGGCTGTCCCCCACCACCATCTCGCTCTCTCTGTCAAAGAGTTAACTTACAGCTCCAATTCATAAAGTTCCTTGTCATTTTTCCCTTTAACTTCCAGCTGAGTCTCCATCTGGAGCGCGGAACCCACCACGCTTACTAATTATGCCTGGGCTGCTAAGACCCACTCGAGAAGGTGTCTAGGGTGAGGCACCTTTCGCTATTCGAGAGGGCGCCTGCGGCCTACGTAAGTGGTGCAAACTTCTTGTCTTGAAGTTTGATTGGTCTTCCGCGTAAACCAAGCTACTCAGTCTCTTTTCTCCACCGAAATTTCCTACTGAGCTCTCCTCATACTATCATTCTTGACATCTCTGATTAGCATATAAATAGTCGCCTAGGCCATCTCTCCTTCGAATACCCTGGATCAGTTGGGGCTGGTCCCCGGCAGGTGGTGACTGAACAGGGACCTCAGGAGGCAATACTCAAAGAGCTGAGCAGACACGAACCACGCAATCAGCAGGCAATAAGCATGGAGCTCAGCAGTGACGAATCATGCTGCTCAACTGGCAATAATCAAGCATGTGACCAGGCAGGAATCACGCAGCTCAGCTGGCAATTGTCAAGCAGATGAGCCGACAGGAATCACGCAGCTCAGATGGCAATTGTCATGTAGATGAGCCGGCAGGAATCACGCAGCTCAGCAGGCCCTGATCACGTGACTCTGCAGGCACTGATCACGTGGCTGATCAAGTCCAGATCACGTGACTGAGCATGCACTGATCACGTGGCTATCATGCACTGATGACGTGACTGCGCATGCACTGATGACGTGGCTGATCAGGCACTGATCACATAGCTCATCATGCACTGATCACGTGTTTATCAGGCAATGATCAGTGACTGACAGGCGCTGATAATGGGACTGTGCACGCACTGATCACATGGCTATCATGCACTGATCACGTGACTGCGCATGCACTGATGACGTGGCTGTTCGGGTACTGATCACGTGTTTATCAGGCAGTGATCAGTGACTGACAGGCGCTGATCAGGGGACTGTGCACGCACTGATCAGGTGGCTGATCAGGAACTGACCACCTGACCGCGCATGCAGTGATCACGTGGCTGGTCGTTCACTGATCACGTGTTTATCATACGGTGATCACGTGACTGAGAGGCGCTGATCACGTGACTGTGCCGTCAGTGATCACGTGGCTGAGCAGGCACTGATATCGTGACTGAGCATGCACTGATCATGTGCCGGGAGACGGGGAGGCATCCCACTCTGGACAAAGGTCATGAGGAAGGAGGCTCGGCATACGCAAATGTGGGATCGAGCCTCAGGAGTCCACCCGGATATTCTCGAGCATCTCCCCCCAAAAAACCGGAGTCTGCCTACTGTATTGCTTTGTGCTCTCACCTCTGATTTCACTGGGGGCTGTCCCCCACCACCATCTCGCTCTCTCTGTCAAAGAGTTAACTTACAGCTCCATTCATTGCCAGCTCAGCTGGCAATTGTCAAGCAGATGAGCCGACAGGAATCACGCAGCTCAGATGTCAATTGTCATGCAGATGAGCCGGCAGGAATCACGCAGCTCAGCAGGCCCTGATCACGTGACTCTGCAGGCACTGATCACGTGGCTGATCAAGTCCAGATCACGTGACTGAGCATGCACTGATCACTTGGCTATCATGCACTGATGACGTGACTTCCCATGCACTGATGACGTGGCTGATCGGGCACTGATCACATGGCTCATCATGCACTGATCACGTGTTTATCAGGCAATGATCAGTGACTGACAGGCGCTGATCATGGGACTGTACACGCACTGATCACGTGGCTATCATGCACTGATCACGTGCCTGCGCATGCACTGATGACGTGGCTGTTCGGGCACTGATCACATGGCTCATCATGCACTGATCACGTGTTTATCAGGCAGTGATCAGTGACTGACAGGCGCTGATCAGGGGACTGTGCACGCACTGATCAGGTGGTGATCACGTGACTGAGAGGCGCTGATCACGTGACTGTGCCGTCAGTGATCACGTGGCTGAGCAGGCACTGATATCGTGACTGAGCATGCACTGATCATGTGCCGGGAGCCGGGGAGGCATTCCACTCTGGACAAAGGTCATGAGGAAGGAGGCTCGGCATACGCAAATGCGGGATCGAGCCTCAGGTGTCCACCCGGATATTCTCGAGCATCTCCCCCCCAAAAAAAACGGAGTCTGCCTACTGTATTGCTTTGTGCTCTCACCTCTGATTTCACTGGGGGCTGTCCCCCACCACCATCTCGCTCTCTCTGTCAAAGAGTTAACTTACAGCTCCAATTCATAAAGTTCCTTGTCATTCTTCCCTTTAACTTCCAGCTGAGTCTCCATCTGGAGCGCGGAACCCACCACGCTTACTAATTATGCCTGGGCTGCTAAGACCCACTCGAGAAGGTGTCTAGGGTGAGGCACCTTTCGCTATTCGAGAGGGCGCCTGCGGCCTACGTAAGTGGTGCAAACTTCTTGTCTTGAAGTTTGATTGGTCTTCCGCGTAAACCAAGCTACTCAGTCTCTTTTCTCCACCGAATTTTCCTACTGAGCTCTCCTCATACTATCATTCTTGACATTTCTGATTAGCATATAAATAGTCGCCTAGGCCATCTCTCCTTTGAATACCCTGGATCAGTTGGGGCTGGTCCCCGGCAGGTGGCGACCGAACAGGGACCTCAGGAGGCAATACTCAAAGAGCTGAGCAGAAACGAACCACGCAATCAGCAGGCAATAAGCATGGAGCTCAGTAGTGACGCATCATGCTGCTCAACTGGCAATAATCAAGCAGGTGACCAGGCAGGAATCACGCAGCTCAGCTGGCAATTGTCAAGCAGATGAGCCGGCAGGAATCACGCAGCTCAGCAGGCCCTGATCACGTGACTCTGCAGGCACTGATCACGTGGCTGATCAAGTCCAGATCACGTGACTGAGCATGCACTGATCACGAGGCTATCATGCACTGATGACGTGACTGCGCATTCACTGATAACGTGGCTGATCGGGCACTGATCACATGGCTCATCATGCACTGATCACGTGTTTATCAGGCAATGATCAGTGACTGACAGGCGCTGATCATGGGACTGTGCACGCACTGATCACGTGGCTATCATGCACTGATGACGTGACTGCGCATGCACTGATGACGTGGCTGCGCATGCACTAATGACGTGGCTGTTCGGGCACTGATCACGTGTTTATCAGGCAGTGATCAGTGACTGACAGGCGCTGATCAGGGGACTGTGCACGCACTGATCAGGTGGCTGATCAGGAACTGACCACCTGACCGCGCATGCAGTGATCACGTGGCTGGTCGTTCACTGATCACGTGTTTATCATACGGTAATCAAGTGACTGAGAGGCGCTGATCACGTGACTATGCCGTCAGTGATCACGTGGCTGAGCAGGCACTGATATCGTGACTGAGCATGCACTGATCATGTGCCGGGAGCCGGGGAGGCATTCCACTCTGGACAAAGGTCATGAGGAAGGAGGCTCGGCATACGCAAATGCGGGATCGAGCCTCAGGAGTCCACCCGGATATTCTCGAGCATCTCCCCCCCAAAAAAACCGGAGTCTGCCTACTGTATTGCTTTGTGCTCTCACCTCTGATTTCACTGGGGGCTGTCCCCCACCACCATCTCGCTCTCTCTGTCAAAGAGTTAACTTACAGCTCCAATTCATAAAGTTCCTTGTCATTCTTCCCTTTAACTTCCAGCTGAGTCTCCATCTGGAGCGCGGAACCCACCACGCTTACTAATTATGCCTGGGCTGCTAAGACCCACTCGAGAAGGTGTCTAGGGTGAGGCACCTTTCGCTATTCGAGAGGGCGCCTGCGGCCTACGTAAGTGGTGCAAACTTCTTGTCTTGAAGTTTGATTGGTCTTCCGCGTAAACCAAGCTACTCAGTCTCTTTTCTCCACCGAATTTTCCTACTGAGCTTTCCTCATACTATTATTCTTGACATCTCTGATTAGCATATAAAGAGTCGCCTAGGCCATCTTTCCTTCGAATACCCTGGATCAGTTGGGGCTGGTCCCCGGCAGGTGGCGACCGAACAGGGACCTCAGGAGGCAATACTCAAAGAGCTGAGCAGACACGAACCACGAAATCAGCAGGCAATAAGCATGGAGCTCAACAGTGACGAATCATGCTGCTCAACTGGAAATAATCAAGCACGTGACCAGGCAGGAATCACGCAGCTCAGCTGGCAATTGTCAAGCAGATGAGCCGACAGGAATCACGCAGCTCAGCTGGCAATTGTCAAGCAGATGAGCCGACAGGAATCACGCAGCTCAGATGTCAATTGTCATGCAGATGAGCCGGCAGGAATCACGCAGCTCAGCAGGCCCTGATCACGTGACTCTGCAGGCACTGATCACGTGGCTGATCAAGTCCAGATCACGTGACTGAGCATGCACTGATCACTTGGCTATCATGCACTGATGACGTGACTTCCCATGCACTGATGACGTGGCTGATCGGGCACTGATCACATGGCTCATCATGCACTGATCACGTGTTTATCAGGCAATGATCAGTGACTGACAGGCGCTGATCATGGGACTGTACACGCACTGATCACGTGGCTATCATGCACTGATCACGTGCCTGCGCATGCACTGATGACGTGGCTGTTCGGGCACTGATCACGTGTTTATCAGGCAGTGATCAGTGACTGACAGGCGCTGATCAGGGGACTGTGCACGCACTGATCAGGTGGCTGATCAGGAACTGACCACCTGACTGCGCATGCAGTGATCACGTGGCTGGTCGTTCACTGATCACGTGTTTATCATCCGGTGATCACGTGACTGAGAGGCGCTGATCACGTGACTGTGCCGTCAGTGATCACGTGGCTGAGCAGGCACTGATATCGTGACTGAGCATGCACTGATCATGTGCCGGGAGCCGGGGAGGCATTCCACTCTGGACAAAGGTCATGAGGAAGGAGGCTCGGCATACGCAAATGCGGGATCGAGCCTCAGGAGTCCACCCGGATATTCTCGAGCATCTCCCCCCAAAAAACGGAGTCTGCCTACTGTATTGCTTTGTGCTCTCACCTCTGATTTCACTGGGGGCTGTCCCCCACCACCATCTCGCTCTCTCTGTCAAAGAGTTAACTTACAGCTCCAATTCATAAAGTTCCTTGTCATTCTTCCCTTTAACTTCCAGCTGAGTCTCCATCTGGAGCGCGGAACCCACCACGCTTACTAATTATGCCTGGGCTGCTAAGACCCACTCGAGAAGGTGTCTAGGGTGAGGCACCTTTCGCTATTCGAGAGGGCGCCTGCGGCCTACGTAAGTGGTGCAAACTTCTTGTCTTGAAGTTTGATTGGTCTTCCGCGTAAACCAAGCTACTCAGTCTCTTTTCTCCACCGAATTTTCCTACTGAGCTCTCCTCATACTATCATTCTTGACATTTCTGATTAGCATATAAATAGTCGCCTAGGCCATCTCTCCTTTGAATACCCTGGATCAGTTGGGGCTGGTCCCCGGCAGGTGGCGACCGAACAGGGACCTCAGGAGGCAATACTCAAAGAGCTGAGCAGACACGAACCACGCAATCAGCAGGCAATAAGCATGGAGCTCAGTAGTGACGCATCATGCTGCTCAACTGGCAATAATCAAGCAGGTGACCAGGCAGGAATCACGCAGCTCAGCTGGCAATTGTCAAGCAGATGAGCCGGCAGGAATCACGCAGCTCAGCAGGCCCTGATCACGTGACTCTGCAGGCACTGATCACGTGGCTGATCAAGTCCAGATCACTTGACTGAACATGCACTGATCACGTGGCTATCATGCACTGATGACGTGACTGCGCATGCACTGATGACGTGGCTGATCGGGCACTAATCACGTGGCTGATCAAGTCCAGATCACGTGACTGAGCATGCACTGATCACGTGGGTATCATGCACTGATGATGTGACTGCGCATGCACTGATGACGTGGCTGATCGGGCACTGATCACATGGCTCTTCATGCACTGATCACGTGTTTATCAGGCAATGATCAGTGACTGACAGGCGCTGATCATGGGACTGTGCACACACTGATCACGTGCCTATCATGCACTGATGACGTGACTGCGCATGCACTGATGACGTGGCTGTTCGGGCACTGATCACGTGTTTATCAGGCAGTGATCAGTGACTGACAGGCGCTGATCAGGGGACTGTGCACGCACTGATCAGGTGGCTGATCAGGAACTGACCACCTGACCGTGCATGCAGTGATCACGTGGCTGGTCGTTCACTGATCACGTGGCTGATCACACACCTATCACGTGAATGATCATGCACTGATCACGTGGCTCTCATGCACTGATCACGTGATTGCGCATGCACTGATCACGTAATTGTATGCACTGATCACGTGGCTATCATGCAGTGATGAAGTGGCTGATCATGCACTGATCATGTGACTGATCATGCACTAATCACGTAGCTATCTTGCACTGATCACTTGGCTGATCATACACTCATTTCGGGACTGATCATGCACTGATCACCGCGCTATCAAGCATTGACTAAATGACTCCACATGCACTGATCACGTGGATGATCATACACTGATCACGTGACTGATCATGCACTGATCATCTGGCTATCCTGCACTCATTACCTGGCTATCGTGCACTGATCACGTGGTTGATCATTCACTGATCACGAGAGTGATCATACACTGATCACAAGACTGATCATGCACTGATCACTTCTATATCATGCACTGATCACATGACTGCCCATGCACTGATCACGTGGATGATCATACACTGATCATGTGACAGATCATGCAGTGATCACGTGGCTATCATGCACTGATAAGTGGCTGATCATACTCTGCTCCTGAAACTGATCATGCAATGATCACGTGGCTATCATGCACTGCTCACGTGGCTGATCATGCAATGATCATGTAGCTACCATGTACTAGTCACTTCAGTGATCGTGCACTGATCACGTAATTGATCATGCACTGATCAGGTGACTTATCATGCACTGTTCACCTGACTGATCATGCACTGATCACGTGACTGATCATGCACTGATCTCGTGGCTATCATGCACGGCTCACGTGGCTGATCATGCAATGATCACCTAGATACCATGTACTGGTCACATGACTGATCATGCACTGATGACGTAATTGATCATGCAGTGATCATGTGGCTGATCATGCACTGATCACGTGGCTGATCATACACTGATTACGTGACTGATCATGCACTGATCATGTGACTGATCATGCACTGATCACTTGGCTATCATGCACTGATCACTTGGCTGGTCATACACTGATCACTTGCCTGGTCATGCACAGATTACATGACTGATCATGCACTGATCACGTGACTGATTATGCACTGATCACCTGGCTATCATGCACTACTCACGTGTCTGATCATGCAATGATCATGTAGCTACCATGTACTGGTCACGTGACTGATCATACAACCATCAGGTGACTGATCATGCACTGATCACGTGGCTCTCATGCACTGATCACGTGGCTATCATGCACTGATCACGTGGATATAATGCACTGATCACGTGGCTGATCACACACGTATCACATGACTGATCATGCACTGATCACGTGGCTATCATGCACTGATCACGTGGCTGATCACGCAATGATCACGTAGCTACCATGTACTGGTCACCTGACTGACCATGCACTGATTACGTAATTGATCCTGCACTGATCACATGGCTCATCACGCACTGATCCGGTGGCTGATCACACACGTATCAGCTGACTGATCATGTACAGATCACGTGACTAATCATGAAGTGATCACGTGCCTATCCTGCAATGATCACGTGGATATCATGCACTGATCACGTGGCTATCATGCACTGATCACGTGGCTGATCATGCAATGATCACGTAGCTACCATGCACTGGTCACGTGACTGATCATGCACTGATCAGGTAATTGATCATGCACTGATCACGTGACTGATCATGCACAGTCACGTGACTGATCATGCACAGATCACGTGACTGTTCATGCACTGATCACGTGGCTATTATGCACTGATCATGTGGCTATCATGCACTTCTCACCTGGCTGATCATGCAATGATCACGCAGCTACCATGTACTGGTCACATGACTGATCATGCACTGATCACATAACTGATCATCACTGATCTCCTGGCTTATCATGCATTGATCATGTGACTGATCATGTGCTGATCATGTTTGGTGTCACACACTGATCATGTGCCTCTGGAGGCAATGAGCATAGAGCTGAGTAGGCAGGAATCAGTCAGCAGGCTATAATCATGGAACTCACCTCTAAGAAATCATGCTGCTCAGCTGGCAATAATCAAGTAGATGAGCAGGCAGGAATTACGCAGCACAGGTGGCAATTGTCAAGGAGATGACAGGCAGGATCGTGCAGCTCAGCTGGAAATTGTAAAGCAGATGAGCAGACAGTAATCACGCAGCTCAGCAGGCCCTGATCACGTGCCTGAGCATTCACTGTTCACATGGCTGATCACACACCTATCACGTGACTGATCATGCACTGATCATGTGACTGATCATGCACTGATCACATAGCTATCTTGCACTGATCACTTGGCTGATCATACACTCATCACGGGACTGATCGTGCACTGATCACGGCGCTATCATGCATTGACTACATGACTCCACATGCACTGATCACGTGGATGATCATGCACTGATCACGTGACTTACCATGCACTGATCACGTGACTGATCATGCACTGATCACATGGCTGATCATGCACTGATCATGCACTGATCACGTGGATGATCATACACTGATCACATGACTGATCATGCACTGATCACGTGGCTATCATGCACTGATCACTTGGCTGGACATACACTGATCACGTGCCTGGTCATGCACTGATCACGTGGCTGATCATGCACTGATCACGTGACTGATCATGCACTGATCTCATGTCTGATCATGCACTGATACCGTGACTGAGCATGGACTGATCACATAACTATCATGTAGTGATCACGTGAACTAATGGCGCTGACCATGTGAATGATCATGCGCTGAGCATGTTTGCTATCATACACTGATCATGTGCCTCTGGAGGCAATAAGCAAAGAGCTGAGTAGGCACGAATCAAACAGTCAGCAGGCAAAAATCATGGAATTCAGCACTGATCACGTGGCTGATCATACACTGTTCACGTGTCTGACCATGCACTGATCACGTGGCTGATCATACACTGTTCACGTAACTGATCATGCACTGATCACATAATTGATCATGCACTAATCACGTGGCTGATCATGCACTGATCACGTGACTGATCATGCACTGATGAGTTGGCAATCATGCACTGATTACTTGGCTGATCATACACTGAACACATGACTGATAATGCACTGATCATCTGGCTATCGTGCACTCATTACCTGGCTATCGTGCACTGATCATGTGGTTGATCATACACTGATCACGAGACTGATCTTGCACTGATCACGTCTGTATCATGCACTGATCACCTGACTGCCCATGCACTGATCACGTGGATAAACATACACTGATCATTTGACAGATCATGCAGTGATCACGCGGCTATCATGCACTGCTCACGTGGCTGATCATGCAATGATCACGTAGCTACCATGTACTGGTCACGTGAGTGATCATGCACTGATCACGTAATTGATCATACACTTATTAGGTGACTTATCATGCATTGTTCACGTGGCTGATCATGCACTGATCACGTGACTGATCATGCACTGATCTCGTTGCTATCATGCACGGTTCACATGGCTGATCACGCAATGATCACGTAGCTACCATGTAGTGGTCACGTGACTATCATGCACTGATCACGTAATTGATCATGCACTGATCACGTGGCTGATCATACACTGATCACGTGGCTGATCATGCACTGATCACGTGGCTGATCATGCAATGATCACGTAACTACCATGTAGAGGTCACGTGACTATCATGCACTGATCACGTAATTGATCATGCACTGATCACGTGGCTGATCATACACTGATCACGTAATTAATCCTGCACTGATCACGTGGCTCATCATGCACTGATCATGTGGCTCATCACACATGTATCACTTGAGTGATCATGGACTGATCACGTGGCTCTCATGCACTGATCACGTGGCTATCATGCACTGATCACGTGGATATCATGCACTGATCACGTGGTTCATCATGCAATGATCACGTAATTAATCCTGCACTGATCACATGGCTCATCACCCACTGATCCGGTGGCTGATCACACACGTATCACATGACTGATCATGTATTGATCACGTGGCTATCATGCCCTGATCACGTGGCTCTCATGCACTGATCACGTGGCTATCCTGCACTGATCACGTGGATATCATGCACTGATCACGTGGCTGATCACACACGTATCACGTGACTGATCATGCACTGATCACGTAGCTAACATGCACTGATCACGTGGCTATCATGCACTGATCACGTGGCTGATCATGCACAGTCACGTGACTGATCATGCACAGATCACGTGACTGTTCATGCACTGATCACGTGGCTATCATGCACTGATCATGTGGCCATCATGCACTGCTCACGTGGCTGATCATGCAATGATCACGCAGCTACCATGTACTGGTCACATGACTGATCATGCACTGATCACATAATTGATCATGCACTGATCACCTGGCTTATCATGCATTGATCATGTGACTGATCATGTGCTGATCATGTTTGGTGTCACACACTGATCATGTGCCCCTGGAGGCAATGAACATAGAGCTGAGTAGGCAGGAATCAGTCAGCAGGCTATAATCATGGAACTCAGCTCTGAGAAATCATGCTGCTCAGCTGGCAATTATCAAGTAGATGAGCAGGCAGGAATTACGCAGCACAGGTGGCAATTGTCAAGGAGATGACAGGCAGGATCGTGCAGCTCAGCTGGAAATTGTAAAGCAGATGAGCAGACAGTAATCACGCAGCTCAGCAGGCCCTGATCACGTGCCTGAGCATTCACTGTTCACATGGCTGATCACACACCTATCACGTGACTGATCATGCACTGATCATGTGACTGATCATGCACTGATCACATAGCTATCTTGCACTGATCACTTGGCTGATCATACACTCATCACGGGACTGATCGTGCACTGATCACGGCGCTATCATGCATTGACTACATGACTCCACATGCACTGATCACGTGGATGATCATGCACTGATCACGTGACTTACCATGCACTGATCACGTGACTGATCATGCACTGATCACATGGCTGATCATGCACTGATCATGTGGCTGATCATGCACTGATCACGTGGCTGATCATACATGATCACGTGACTGATCATGCACTGATCACGTGGCTATCATGCACTGATCACTTGGCTGGACATACACTGATCACGTGCCTGGTCATGCACTTATCACGTGGCTGATCATGCACTGATCACGTGACTAATCATGCACTGATCTCGTGTCTGATCATGCACTGATACCGTGACGGAGCATGGACTGATCACATAACTATCATGTAGTGATCACGTGACTTAATGGCACTGACCATGTGAATGATCATGCGCTGAGCATGTTTGCTATCATACACTGATCATGTGCCTCTGGAGGCAATAAACAAAGAGCTGAGTAGGCACGAATCAAACAGTCAGCAGGCAAAAATCTTGGAACTCAGCACTGATCACGTGGCTGATCATACACTGTTCACGTGTCTGACCATGCACTGATCACGTGGCTGATCATACACTGTTCACGTAACTGATCATTCACTGATCACATAATTGATCATGCACTAATCACGTGGCTGATCATTCACTGATCACGTGGCTATCATGCACTGCTCACGTGGCTGATCATGCACTGATTACGTGACTGACCATGCACTGATCACGTGGCTGATTATGCACTGATCACGTAATTGATCATGCACTGTTCATTTGGCTGATCATGCACTGATCACGTGGCTGATCATGCACTGATCACGTAACTGATCATGCACTGATCACGTGGCTATCATGCACTGCTCACGCGGCTGTTCATGCAATGATCACGTAGCTACCATGTACTGGTCACGTGAGTGATCATGCACTGATCACGTTATTGATCATGCACTGATCAGTTGAATTATCATGCACTGTTCACGTGAGTGGTCATGCACTGATCACGTGACTGATCATGCACTGATCTCGTGGCTCTCATGCACGGCTCATGTGGCTAATCATGCAATGATCACCTAGCTACCATATACTGGTCACGTGACTGATCATGCACTGATCACGTAATTAATCCTGCACTGATCACCTGACTCATCATGCACTGATCACGTTGCTGATCACACACGTATCACGTGACTGATCATGCACTGATCACGTGGCTATCATGCATTAATCACGTGGCTATCATTCACTGATCATGTGGATATCATGCACTGATCACGTGGCTGATCACACAGGTATCACATGACTGATCATGCACGGATCACGTGGCTATCATGCACTGATCACGTGGCTGATCATGCAATGATCACGTAGCTACCATGTACTGCTCACCTGACTGATCATGCACTGATCACGTAATTGATCATGCACTGATCACGTGGCTGATCATGCACTGATCACGTGACTGATCATGCACTGATCACTTGGCTGATCATGCACTGATACCTTGACAGAGCATGGACTGATCACATGACTATCATGTAGTGATCCCGTGACTTAATGGCGCTGATCATGTGACTGATCATGCGCTGATCATGTTTGCTATCATACACTGATCATGTGCCTCTGGAGGCAATAAACAAAGAGCTGAGTAGGCACGAATCAAACAGTCAGCAGGCAATAATCATGGAACTCAGCTGTGAGGAATCATGCTGCTCAGCTGGCAATAATCAAGCAGCTGAGCAGGCAGGAATTACGCAGCACAGCTGGCAATTGTCAAGCAGATGAGCAGACAGTAATCACGCAGCTCAGCAGGCCCTGATCACGTGACTGAGCATGCACTGTTCACGTGGCTGATCATACACTGATCACGTGACTGATCATGCACTGATCACGTGGATATCATGCACTGATCACGTGGCTGATCATACACTGATCACGTGTCTGATCATGCACTGATCACGTGGCTGATCATGCACTGATCACGTAACTGATCATGCACTGATCACGTGGCTATCATGCACTGATCACGTGGCTGATCATGCACTGATCACGTGACTGATCATGCACTGATCACGTGACTGATCATGCACTGATCAGTGACAATCATGCACTGATCACGTGGCTGATCATGCACTGATCACGTGACTGATCATGCACTGATCACTGGCTATCATGCACTGATCACGTGGCTATCATGCACTGATCACGTGGCTGATCATGCACTGATCACGTGACTGATCATGCACTGATCACGTCTGATCATGCACTGATCACGTGACTGATCATGCACTGATCACGTGGCTGATCATGCACTGATCACGTGACTGATCATGCACTGATCACGTGGCTATCATGCACTGATCACGTGGCTGATCATGCACTGATCACGTGGCTATCATGCACTGATCACGTGGCTGATCATGCACTGATCACGTGGCTGATCACACACTGTCACGTGACATATCATGCACTGATCACGTGGCATCATGCACTGATCACGTGGCTGATCATACACTGATCACGTGACTGATCATGCACTGATCACGTGGCTATCATGCACTGATCACGTGGCTGTCATGCAATGATCACGTAGCTACCATGCACTGATCACGTGACTGATCATGCACTGATCACGTGGCTGATCATGCACTGATCACGTGACTGATCATGCACTGATCACGTGACTGATCATGCACTGATCACGGGACTGATCATGCACTGATCACGGGCTATCATGCACTGATCACATGACTGATCATGCACTGATCACGTGACTGATCATGCACTGATCACGTGACTGTCATGCACTGATCACGTGGCTGATCATGCACTGATCACGTGACTGATCATGCACTGATCACGTGGCTATCATGCACTGATCACGTGGCTGATCATGCACTGATCACGTAGCTATCATGCACTGATCACGTGACTGATCATGCACTGATCACGTGACTGATCATGCACTGATCACGTGACTGATCATGCACTGATCACGTGACTGATCATGCACTGATCACGTGACTGATCATGCACTGATCACGTGGCTATCATGCACTGATCACGTGACTGATCATGCACTGATCACGTAGCTACCATGCACTGATCACGTGACTGATCATGCACTGATCACGTGACTGATCATGCACTGATCACGTGGCTGATCATGCACTGATCACGTGGCTATCATGCACTGATCACGTGGCTGATCATGCACTGATCACGTGGCTACCATGCACTGATCACGTGACTGATCATGCACTGATCACGTGACTGATCATGCACTGATCACGTGGCTGATCATGCACTGATCACGTGGCTGATCATGCACTGATCACGTGACTGATCATGCACTGATCACGTGACTGATCATGCACTGATCACGTGGCTATCATGCACTGATCACGTGGCTGGTCATACTGATCACGTGCCTGTCATGCACTGATCACGTGGCTGATCATGCACTGATCACGTGACTGATCATGCACTGATCACGTGGCTATCATGCACTGATCACGTGGCTATCATGCACTGATCACGTGGCTGATCATGCACTGATCACGTAGCTATCATGCACTGATCACGTGACTGATCATGCACTGATCACGTGGCTGATCATGCACTGATCACGTGACTGATCATGCACTGATCACGTGACTGATCATGCACTGATCACATGGATATCATGCACTGATCACGTGGCTGATCATGCACTGATCACGTGTCTGATCATGCACTGATCACGTGGCTGATCATGCACTGATCACGTGACTGATCATGCACTGATCACGTGGCTATCATGCACTGATCACGTGGCTGATCATGCACTGATCACGTGGCTGATCATGCACTGATCACGTGACTGATCATGCACTGATCACGTGGCTATCATGCACTGATCACGTGGCTGATCATGCACTGATCACGTGACTGATCATGCACTGATCACGTGGCTGATCATGCACTGATCACGTGGCTATCATGCACTGATCACGTGACTGATCATGCACTGATCACGTGGCTGATCATGCACTGATCACGTGACTGATCATGCACTGATCACGTGGCTGATCATGCACTGATCACGTGGCTATCATGCACTGATCACGTGGATATCATGCACTGATCACGTGGCTGATCATGCACTGATCACGTGACTGATCATGCACTGATCACGTGGCTATCATGCACTGATCACGTAACTGATCATGCACTGATCACGTGGCTGATCATGCACTGATCACGTGACTGATCATGCACTGATCACGTGACTGATCATGCACTGATCACGTGGCTATCATGCACTGATCACGTGGCTGATCATGCACTGATCACGTAGCTATCATGCACTGATCACGTGACTGATCATGCACTGATCACGTAATTGATCATGCACTGATCACGTGGCTGATCATGCACTGATCACGTGACTGATCATGCACTGATCACGTGACTGATCATGCACGTGGCTATCATGCACTGATCACGTGGCTGATCATGCACTGATCACGCAGCTATCATGCACTGATCACGTGACTGATCATGCACTGATCACGTGGCTGATCATGCACTGATCACGTGGCTGATCATGCACTGATCACGTGGCTGATCATGCACTGATCACGTGACTGATCATGCACTGATCACGTGGCTATCATGCACTGATCACGTGGCTGATCATGCACTGATCATGTAGCTACCATGTACTGGTCACGTGAATGATCATACACCCATCAGGTGACTGATCATGCACTGATCACGTGGCTATCATGCACTGATCACGAGACTGAACATGCACTGATCACGTCTAATCATGCACTGATCACATGACTGCCCATGCACTGATCACGTGGATGATCATACACTAATCATGTGACAGATCATGCACTGATCACGTGGCTGATCATGCACTGATACCGTGACTGAGCATGGACTGATCACATGACTATCATGTAGTGATCACGTGACTTAATGGCGCTGATCATGTGACTGATCATGCGCTGATCATGTTTGCTATCATACACTGATCATGTGCCTCTGGAGGCAATAAACAAATAGCTGAGTAGGCACGAATCAAACAGTCAGCAGGCAATAATCATGGAACTCAGCTGTGAGGAATCATGCTGCTCAGCTGGCAATAATCAAGCAGCTGAGCAGGCAGGAATTACGCAGCACAGCTGGCAATTGTCAAGCAGATGACAGGCAGGAATCGTGCAGCTCAGCTGGCAATTGTCAAGCAGATGAGCAGACAGTAATCACGCAGCTCAGCAGGCCCTGATCACGTGACTGAGCATGCACTGTTCACGTGGCTGATCATACACTGATCACGTGATTGATCATGCACTGATCACTTGGATATCATGCACTGATCACGTGGCTGATCATACACTGTTCACGTGTCTGACCATGCACTGATCACGTGGCTGATCATACACTGCTCACGTAACTGATCATGCACTGATCACGTGGCTATCATGCACTGATCACGTGGCTGATCATGCACTGATCACGTGGCTGATCATGCACTGATCACGTGGCTGATCATGCACTGATCACGTAACTGATCATGCACTGATCACGTGGCTATCATGCACTGATCACGTGGCTGATCATGCACTGATCACGTACTGATCATGCACTGATCACGTGGCTGATCATGCACTGATCACGTAGCTATCATGCACTGATCACGTGACTGATCATGCACTGATCACGTGACTGATCATGCACTGATCACGTGGCTGATCATGCACTGATCACGTGACTGATCATGCACTGATCACGGGACTGATCATGCACTGATCACGTGGCTTATCATGCACTGATCATGTGACTGATCACGTGCTGATCATGTTTGGTGTCATACACTGATCATGTGCATCTGCAGGCAATGAACAAAGAGCTGAGTAGGCAGGAATCAGTCAGCAGGCTATAATCATGGAACTCAGCTGTGATGAATCATGCTGCTCAGCTGGCAATAATCAACTTGATGAGCAGGCAGGAATTATGCAGCACAGGTGGCAATTGTCAAGCAGATGACAGGCAGGAATCGTGCAGCTCAGCTGGCAATTGTCAAGCAGATGAGCAGACAGTAATCACGCAGCTCAGCAGGCCCTGATCACGTGACTGAGCATGCACTGTTCACGTGGCTGATCATACACTGATCACGTGACTGATCATGCACTGATCACGTGGCTATCATGCACTGATCACGTGACTGATCATGCACTGATCACGTAATTGTCATGCACTGATCACGTGGCTATCATGCACTGATCACGTGGCTGATCATGCACTGATCACGTGGCTATCATGCACTGATCACGTGGCTGATCATGCACTGATCACGGGACTGATCATGCACTGATCACGGGCTATCATGCACTGATCACATGACTGACATGCACTGATCACGTGGCTGATCATGCACTGATCACGTGACTGATCATGCACTGATCACGTGACTGATCATGCACTGATCACGTGGCTGATCATGCACTGATCACGTGGCTGATCATGCACTGATCACGTGACTGATCATGCACTGATCACGTGACTGATCATGCACTGATCACGTGGCTATCATGCACTGATCACGTGACTGATCATGCACTGATCACGCAGCTACCATGCACTCGTCACGTGACTGATCATGCACTGATCACGTAATTGATCATGCACTGATCACGTGGCTGATCATGCACTGATCACGTGGCTGATCATGCACTGATCACGTGACTGATCATGCACTGATCACGTGACTGATCATGCACTGATCACGTGGCTATCATGCACTGATCACGTGGCTGATCATGCACTGATCACGTGGCTGATCATGCACTGATCACGTGACTGATCATGCACTGATCACGTGACTGATCATGCACTGATCACGTGGCTATCATGCACTGATCACGTGGCTGATCATGCACTGATCACGTAGCTACCATGTACTGGTCACGTGACTGATCATGCACTGATCACGTGACTGATCATGCACTGATCACGTGGCTATCATGCACTGATCACGTGGCTGATCATGCACTGATCACGTGACTGATCATGCACTGATCACGTGACTGATCATGCACTGATCACGTGACTGATCATGCACTGATCACGTGGCTATCATGCACTGATCACGTGGCTGATCATGCACTGATCACGTGGATCATGCACTGATCACGTGACTGATCATGCACTGATCACGTGACTGATCATGCACTGATCACGTGGCTATCATGCACTGATCACGTGGCTGATCATGCACTGATCACGTGACTGATCATGCACTGATCACGTGGCTATCATGCACTACTCACGTGGCTGATCATGCAATGATCATGTAGCTACCATGTACAGGTCACGTGAATGATCATACACCCATCAGGTGACTGATCATGCACTGATCACGTGGCTATCATGCACTGATCACGTGACTGATCATGCACTGATCACGTCTATATCATGCACTGATCACATGACTGCCCATGCACTGATCACGTGGATGATCATACACTAATCATGTGACAGATCATGCACTGATCACGTGGCTGATCATGCACTGATACCGTGACTGAGCATGGACTGATCACATGACTATCATGTAGTGATCACGTGACTTAATGGCGCTGATCATGTGACTGATCATGCGCTGATCATGTTTGCTATCATACACTGATCATGTGCCTCTGGAGGCAATAAACAAAGAGCTGAGTAGGCACGAATCAAACAGTCAGCAGGCAATAATCATGGAACTCAGGTGTGAGGAATCATGCTGCTCAGCTGGCAATAATCAAGCAGCTGAGCAGGCAGGAATTACGCAGCACAGCTGACAATTGTCAAGCAGATGACAGGCAGGAATCGTGCAGCTCAGCTGGCAATTGTCAAGCAGATGAGCAGACAGTAATCACGCAGCTCAGCAGGCCTAGATCACGTGACTGAGCATGCACTGTTCACGTGGCTGATCATACACTGATCACGTAACTGATCATGCACTGATCACGTGGCTATCATGCACTGATCACGTGGCTGATCATACACTGTTCACGTGTCTGACCATGCACTGATCACGTGGCTGATCAAACACTGCTCACGTAACTGATCATGCACTGATCACGTGGCTGATCATGCACTGATCACGTGGCTGATCATGCACTGATCACGTGGCTGATCATGCACTGATCACGTGACTGATCATGCACTGATCACTGGCTATCATGCACTGATCACTGGCTATCATGCACTGATCACGTGGCTGATCATGCACTGATCACGTGACTGATCATGCACTGATCACGTCTATATCATGCACTGATCACGTGACTGATCATGCACTGATCACGTGGATGATCATGCACTGATCACGTGACTGATCATGCACTGATCACGTGGCTATCATGCACTGATCACGTGGCTGATCATGCAATGATCACGTAGCTACCATGTACTGGTCACGTGACTGATCATGCACTGATCACGTAATTGATCATGCACTGATCACGTGACTGATCATGCACTGATCACGTGACTGATCATGCACTGATCACGTGGCTATCATGCACTGATCACGTGGCTGATCATGCACTGATCATCTGGCTACCATGCACTGATCACGTGACTGATCATGCACTGATCACGGACTGATCATGCACTGATCACGTGGCTATCATGCACTGATCACGTGGCTGATCATGCACTGATCACGTGGCTGATCATGCATGATCACGCAGCTACCATGTACTGGTCACATGACTGATCATGCACTGATCAGTGACTGATCATGCACTGATCACGTGGCTATCATGCACTACTCACGTGGCTGATCATGCAATGATCATGTAGCTACCATGTACAGGTCACGTGAATGATCATACACCCATCAGGTGACTGATCATGCACTGATCACGTGGCTATCATGCACTGATCACGAGACTGATCATGCACTGATCACGTCTATATCATGCACTGATCACATGACTGCCCATGCACTGATCACGTGGATGATCATACACTAATCATGTGACAGATCATGCACTGATCACGTGGCTGATCATGCACTGATACCGTGACTGAGCATGGACTGATCACATGACTATCATGTAGTGATCACGTGACTTAATGGCGCTGATCATGTGACTGATCATGCGCTGATCATGTTTGCTATCATACACTGATCATGTGCCTCTGGAGGCAATAAACAAAGAGCTGAGTAGGCACGAATCAAACAGTCAGCAGGCAATAATCATGGAACTCAGGTGTGAGGAATCATGCTGCTCAGCTGGCAATAATCAAGCAGCTGAGCAGGCAGGAATTACGCAGCACAGCTGACAATTGTCAAGCAGATGACAGGCAGGAATCGTGCAGCTCAGCTGGCAATTGTCAAGCAGATGAGCAGACAGTAATCACGCAGCTCAGCAGGCCCAGATCACGTGACTGAGCATGCACTGTTCACGTGGCTGATCATACACTGATCACGTAACTGATCATGCACTGATCACGTGGCTATCATGCACTGATCACGTGGCTGATCATACACTGTTCACGTGTCTGACCATGCACTGATCACGTGGCTGATCATACACTGCTCACGTAACTGATCATGCACTGATCACGTGGCTGATCATGCACTGATCACGTGGCTGATCATGCACTGATCACGTGGCTGATCATACACTGATCACGTGACTGATCATGCACTGATCACTGGCTATCATGCACTGATCACTGGCTATCATGCACTGATCACGTGGCTGATCATGCACTGATCACGTGACTGATCATGCACTGATCACGTCTATATCATGCACTGATCACGTGACTGATCATGCACTGATCACCCGGATGATCATGCACTGATCACGTGACTGATCATGCACTGATCACGTGGCTATCATGCACTGATCACGTGGCTGATCATGCAATGATCACGTAGCTACCATGTACTGGTCACGTGACTGATCATGCACTGATCACGTAATTGATCATGCACTGATCACGTGACTGATCATGCACTGATCACGTGACTGATCATGCACTGATCACGTGGCTATCATGCACTGATCACGTGGCTGATCATGCACTGATCACGTAGCTACCATGCACTGATCACGTGACTGATCATGCACTGATCACGTGACTGATCATGCACTGATCACGTGGCTGATCATGCACTGATCACGTGGCTGATCATGCACTGATCACGTGACTGATCATGCACTGATCACGTGACTGATCATGCACTGATCACGTGGCTATCATGCACTGATCACGTGGCTGATCATGCACTGATCACGTGGCTGATCATGCACTGATCACGTGACTGATCATGCACTGATCACGTGACTGATCATGCACTGATCACGTGGCTATCATGCACTGATCACGTGGCTGATCATGCACTGATCACGTGACTGATCATGCACTGATCACGTGGCTGATCATGCACTGATCACGTGGCTATCATGCACTGATCACGTGGCTGATCATGCACTGATCACGTGACTGATCATGCACTGATCACGTGACTGATCATGCACTGATCACGTGACTGATCATGCACTGATCACGTGGCTATCATGCACTGATCACGTGGCTGATCATGCACTGATCACGTGTCTGATCATGCACTGATCACGTGGCTGATCATGCACTGATCACGTAACTGATCATGCACTGATCACGTGGCTATCATGCACTGATCACGTGGCTGATCATGCACTGATCACGTGGCTGATCATGCACTGATCACGTGACTATCATGCACTGATCACGTGGCACTCATGCACTGATCACGTGGCTGATCATACACTGATCACGTGACTGATCATGCACTGATCACGTGGCTATCATGCACTGATCACGTGGCTGATCATGCACTGATCACATGGCTACATGCACTGATCACGTGACTGATCATGCACTGATCACGTGGCTGATCATGCACTGATCACGTGACTGATCATGCACTGATCACGTGACTGATCATGCACTGATCACGTGGCTATCATGCACTGATCACGTGGCTGATCATGCACTGATCACGTGGCTGATCATGCACTGATCACGTGACTGATCATGCACTGATCACGTGACTGATCATGCACTGATCACGTGGCTATCATGCACTGATCACGTGGCTGATCATGCACTGATCACGTGGCTATCATGCACTGATCACGTGACTGATCATGCACTGATCACGTCTATATCATGCACTGATCACATGACTGATCATCCACAGATCACGTGGATGATCATGCACTGATCATGTGACAGATCAAGCACTGATCACGTGGCTGATCATGCACTGATACCGTGACTGAGCATGGACTGATCACATGACTATCATGTAGTGATCACGTGACTTAATGGCGCTGATCATGTGACTGATCATGCACTGATCATGTTTGCTATCATACACTGATCATGTGCCTCTGGAGGCAATAAACAAAGAGCTGAGTAGGCACGAATCAAACAGTCAGCAGGCAATAATCATGGAACTCAGGTGTGAGGAATCATGCTGCTCAGCTGGCAATAATCAAGCAGCTGAGCAGGCAGGAATTACGCAGCACAGCTGACAATTGTCAAGCAGATGACAGGCAGGAATCGTGCAGCTCAGCTGGCAATTGTCAAGCAGATGAGCAGACAGTAATCACGCAGCTCAGCAGGCCCTGATCACGTGACTGAGCATGCACTGTTCACGTGGCTGATCATACACTGATCACGTGACTGATCATGCACTGATCACGTGGCTATCATGCACTGATCACGTGGCTGATCACACACTGATCACGTGACTGATCATGCACTGATCACGTGGCTGATCATGCACTGATCACGTGGCTGATCATGCACTGATCACGTGGCTGATCATGCACTGATCACGTGGCTATCATGCACTGATCACGTGACTGATCATGCACTGATCACGTGATTGATCATGCACTGATCACGTGACTGATCATGCACTGATCACGTGACTGATCATGCACTGATCACGTGACTGATCATGCACTGATCACGTGGCTATCATGCACTGCTCACGTGGCTGATCATGCAATGATCACGTAGCTACCATATACTGGTCACGTGACTGATCATGCACTGATCACGTAATTGATCATGCACTGATCACGTGGCTGATCATGCACTGATCACGTGGCTGATCATGCACTGATCACGTGACTGATCATGCACTGATCACGTGACTGATCATGCACTGATCACGTGGCTATCATGCACTGATCACGTGGCTGATCATGCACTGATCACGTGGCTGATCATGCACTGATCACGTGACTGATCATGCACTGATCACGTGACTGATCATGCACTGATCACGTGGCTATCATGCACTGATCACGTGGCTGATCATGCACTGATCACGTAGCTACATGCACTGATCACGTGACTGATCATGCACTGATCACGTGACTGATCATGCACTGATCACGTGGCTATCATGCACTGATCACGTGGCTGATCATGCACTGATCACGTGGCTGATCATGCACTGATCACGTGACTGATCATGCACTGATCACGTGGCTATCATGCACTGATCACGTGGCTGATCATGCACTGATCACGTGGCTGATCATGCACTGATCACGTGACTGATCATGCACTGATCACGTGACTATCATGCACTGATCACGTGGCTATCATGCACTGATCACGTGGCTGATCATGCACTGATCACGTAGCTACCATGCACTGATCACGTGACTGATCATGCACTGATCACGTGACTGATCATGCACTGATCACGTGGCTATCATGCACTGATCACGTGACTGATCATGCACTGATCACGTCTATATCATGCACTGATCACGTGACTGATCATGCACTGATCACGTGGCTGATCATGCACTGATCACGTGACTGATCATGCACTGATCACGTGGCTGATCATGCACTGATCACGTGACTGATCATGCACTGATCACGTGGCTGATCATGCACTGATCACGTGACTGATCATGCACTGATCACGTGACTGATCATGCACTGATCACGTGGCTATCATGCACTACTCACGTGGCTGATCATGCAATGATCATGTAGCTACATGTACTGGTCACGTGACTGATCATGCACTGATCACGTGACTGATCATGCACTGATCACGTCTATATCATGCACTGATCACATGACTGCCCATGCGCTGATCACGTTGATGATCATACCCTAATCATGTGACAGATCATGCACTGATCACGTGGCTGATCATGCACTGATACCGTGACTGAGCATGGACTGATCACATGACTATCATGTAGTGATCACGTGACTTAATGGCGCTGATCATGTGACTGATCATTCGCTGATCATGTTTGCTATCATACACTGATCATGTGCCTCTGGAGGCAATAAACAAAGAGCTGAGTAGGCACGAATCAAACAGTCAGCAGGCAATAATCATGGAACTCAGGTGTGAGGAATCATGCTGCTCAGCTGGCAATAATCAAGCAGCTGAGCAGGCAGGAATTACGCAGCACAGCTGACAATTGTCAAGCAGATGACAGGCAGGAATCGTGCAGCTCAGCTGGCAATTGTCAAGCAGATGAGCAGACGGTAATCACGCAGCTCAGCAGGCCCAGATCACGTGACTGAGCATGCACTGTTCACGTGGCTGATCATACACTGATCACGTGACTGATCATGCACTGATCACGTGGCTATCATGCACTGATCACGTGGCTGATCATACACTGATCACGTAACTGATCATGCACTGATCACGTGGCTATCATGCACTGATCACGTGGCTGATCATGCACTGATCACGTGACTGATCATGCACTGATCACTGGCTATCATGCACTGATTCACTGGCTATCATGCACTGATCACGTGGCTGATCATGCACTGATCACGTGACTGATCATGCACTGATCACGTCTATATCATGCACTGATCACATGACTGATCATGCACTGATCACCCGGATGATCATACACTGATCACGTGACTGATCATGCACTGATCACGTGGCTATCATGCACTGATCACGTGGCTGATCATGCAATGATCACGTAGCTACCATGTACTGATCACGTGACTGATCATGCACTGATCACGTAATTGATCATGCACTGATCACGTGACTTATCATGCACTGATCACGTGACTGATCATGCACTGATCACGTGACTGATCATGCACTGATCACGTGGCTATCATGCACTACTCACGTGGCTGATCATGCAATGATCATGTAGCTACCATGTACTGGTCACGTGACTGATCATACACCCATCAGGTGACTGATCATGCACTGATCACGTGGCTATCATGCACTGATCACGTGGCTGATCATGCACTGATCACCTGCCTGATCATGCACTGATCACGTGACTGATCATGCACTGATCACGTGGCTATCATGCACTGATCACGTGGCTGATCATGCACTGATCACGTGGCTGATCATGCACTGATACCGTGACTGAGCATGGACTGATCACATGACTATCATGTAGTGATCACGTGACTTAATGGCGCTGATCATGTGACTGATCATGCGCTGATCATGTTTGCTATCATACACTGATCATGTGCCTCTGGAGGCAATAAACAAAGAGCTGAGTAGGCACGAATCAAACAGTCAGCAGGCAATAATCATGGAACTCAGGTGTGAGGAATCATGCTGCTCAGCTGGCAATAATCAAGCAGCTGAGCAGGCAGGAATTACGCAGCACAGCTGACAATTGTCAAGCAGATGACAGGCAGGAATCGTGCAGCTCAGCTGGCAATTGTCAAGCAGATGAGCAGACAGTAATCACGCAGCTCAGCAGGCCCAGATCACGTGACTGAGCATGCACTGTTCACGTGGCTGATCATACACTGATCACGTAACTGATCATGCACTGATCACGTGGCTATCATGCACTGATCACGTGGCTGATCATACACTGTTCACGTGTTTGACCATGCACTGATCACGTGGCTGATCATACACTGCTCACGTAACTGATCATGCACTGATCACGTGGCTGATCATGCACTGATCAGTGGCTATCATGCACTGATCACGTGGCTGATCATGCACTGATCACGTGACTGATCATGCACTGATCATCTGGCTATCATGCACTCATTAACTGGCTATCATGCACTGATCACGTGGCTGATCATGCACTGATCACGTGACTGATCATGCACTGATCACGTCTATATCATGCACTGATCACATGACTGATCATGCACTGATCACCCGGATGATCATGCACTGATCATGTGACTGATCATGCACTGATCACGTGGCTATCATGCACTGATCACGTGGCTGATCATGCAATGATCACGTAGCTACCATGTACTGGTCACGTGACTGATCATGCACTGATCACGTAATTGATCATGCACTGATCACGTGACTGATCATGCACTGATCACGTGACTGATCATGCACTGATCACGTGACTGATCATGCACTGATCACGTGGCTATCATGCACTGCTCACGTGGCTGATCATGCAATGATCACGTAGCTACCATATACTGGTCACGTGACTGATCATGCACTGATCACGTGACTGATCATGCACTGATCACGTGGCTGATCATGCACTGATCACGTGGCTGATCATGCACTGATCACGTGACTGATCATGCACTGATCACGTGACTGATCATGCACTGATCACGTGACTGATCATGCACTGATCACGTGACAAATCATGCACTGATCACATAGCTATCATGAACTGATCACCTGGCTGATCATGCACTGATCACGTGGCTGATCATGCACTGATACCGTGACTGAGCATGGACTGATCACATGACTATCATGTAGTGATCACGTGACTTAATGGCGCTGATCATGTGACTGATCATGCACTGATAATGTTTGCTATCATATACTGATCATGTGCCTCTGGAGGCAATAAACAAAGATCTGAGTAGGCACGAATTATACAGTCCGCAGGCAATAATCATGGAACTCAGCTGTGAGGAATCATGCTGCTCAGCTGGCAATAATCAAGCAGCTAGCAGGCAGGAATTACGCAGCACAGCTGGCAATTGTCAAGCAGATGACAGGCAGGAATCGTGCAGCTCAGCTGGCAATTGTCAAGCAGATGAGCAGACAGTAATCACGCAGCTCAGCAGGCCCTGATCACCTGACTGAGCAGGCACTGTTCACGTGGCTGATCATACACTGATCACGTGATGATCATGCACTGATCACTTAGATATCATGCACTGATCACGTGGCTGATCATACACTGTTCACGTGTCTGACCATGCACTGATCACGTGGCTGATCATACAGTGCTCAGGTAACTGATCATGCACTGATCACGTGGCTATCATGGACTGATCACGTGGCTGAACATGCACTGTTCACGTGGCTGATCACACACCTGTCATGTGACATATCATGCACTGATCACGTGGCACTCATGCACTGATCACGTGGCTGATCATACTCTGCTCACGAAACTCATCATGCACACATCACGTGGCTATCATGCACTGCTCACGTGGCTCGTCATGGAATGGTCACATAGCTACCATATACTGGTCACGTGACTGATCATGCACTGATCACGTAAATGATCATGCACTGTTCACGGGACTGATCATGTACTGATCACGTGACTGATCATGCACTGATCACGTGGCTGATCACACATGATCACGTGACTGATCATGCACTGATCACGTGGCTATCATGCACTGATCACGTGGCTGATCATGCACTGATCACGTGGCTATCATGCACTGATCACGTGGCTGATCACACACGTCTCACGTGACTGATCATGCACTGATCACGTGGCTATCATGCACTGATCACGTGACTGATCATGCACTGATCACGTGACTGATCATGCACTGATCACGTGGCTATCATGCACTGATCACGTGGCTGATCATGCACTGATCACGTAGCTATCATGCACTGATCACGTGACTGATCATGCACTGATCACGTAATTGATCATGCACTGATCACGTGGCTGATCATGCACTGATCACGTGGCTGATCATGCACTGATCACGTGACTGATCATGCACTGATCACGTGACTGATCATGCACTGATCACGTGGCTATCATGCACTGATCACGTGGCTGATCATGCACTGATCACGTGACTGATCATGCACTGATCACATGACTGATCATGCACTGATCACGTGACTGATCATGCACTGATCACGTGGCTATCATGCACTGATCACGTGGCTGATCATGCACTGATCACGTAGCTATCATGCACTGGTCAGTGACTGATCATGCACTGATCACGTGACTGATCATGCACTGATCACGTGGCTATCATGCACTGATCACGTGGCTGATCATGCACTGATCACGTGACTGATCATGCACTGATCACGTGACTGATCATGCACTGATCACGTGGCTATCATGCACTGATCACGTGGCTGATCATGCACTGATCACGTGGCTGATCATGCACTGATCACGTGACTGATCATGCACTGATCACGTGACTGATCATGCACTGATCACGTGGCTATCATGCACTACTCACGTGGCTGATCATGCAATGATCATGTAGCTACCATGTACAGGTCACGTGAATGATCATACACCCATCAGGTGACTGATCATGCACTGATCACGTGGCTATCATGCACTGATCACGTAACTGATCATGCACTGATCACGTCTATATCATGCACTGATCACATGACTGCCCATGCACTGATCACGTGGATGATCATACACTGATCATGTGACAGATCATGCACTGATCACGTGGCTGATCATGCACTGATACCGTGACTGAGCATGGACTGATCACATGACTATCATGTAGTGATCACGTGACTTAATGGCGCTGATCATGTGACTGATCATGCGCTGATCATGTTTGCTATCATACACTGATCATGTGCCTCTGGAGGCAATAAACAAAGAGCTGAGTAGGCACGAATCAAACAGTCAGCAGGCAATAATCATGGAACTCAGGTGTGAGGAATCATGCTGCTCAGCTGGCAATAATCAAGCAGCTGAGCAGGCAGGAATTACGCAGCACAGCTGATAATTGTCAAGCAGATGACAGGCAGGAATCGTGCAGCTCAGCTGGCAATTGTCAAGCAGATGAGCAGACAGTAATCACGCAGCTCAGCAGGCCCTGATCACGTGACTGAGCATGCACTGTTCACGTGGCTGATCATACGCTGCTCACGTGACTGATCATGCACTGATCACGTGGCTATCATGCACTGATCACGTGGCTGATCATACACTGATCACGTGACTGATCATGCACTGATCATCACTGGCTATCATGCACTGATCACTGGCTATCATGCACTGATCACGTGGCTGATCATGCACTGATCACGTGACTGATCATGCACTGATCACGTCTATATCATGCACTGATCACGGACTGATCATGCACTGATCACGTGGCTGATCATGCACTGATCACGTGACTGATCATGCACTGATCACGTGGCTATCATGCACTGCTCACGTGGCTGATCATGCAATGATCACGTAGCTACCATGTACTGGTCACGTGACTGATCATGCACTGATCACGTAACTGATCATGCACTGATCACGTGACTGATCATGCACTGTTCACGTGACTGATCATGCACTGATCACGTGACTGATCATGCACTGATCACGTGGCTATCATGCACTGATCACGTGGCTGATCATGCACTGATCACCTAGCTATCATGCACTGATCACGTGACTGATCATGCACTGATCACGTGATTGATCATGCACTGATCATGTGCTGATCATGCACTGATCACGTGGCTGATCATGCACTGATACCGTGACTGAGCATGGACTGATCACATGACTATCATGTAGTGATCACGTGACTTAATGGCGCTGATCATGTGACTGATCATGCGCTGATCATGTTTGCTATCATACACTGATCATGTGCCTCTGGAGGCAATAAACAAAGAGCTGAGTAGGCACGAATCAAACAGTCAGCAGGCAATAATCATGGAACTCAGGTGTGAGGAATCATGCTGCTCAGCTGGCAATAATCAAGCAGCTGAGCAGGCAGGAATTACGCAGCACAGCTGATAATTGTCAAGCAGATGACAGGCAGGAATCGTGCAGCTCAGCTGGCAATTGTCAAGCAGATGAGCAGACAGTAATCACGCAGCTCAGCAGGCCCAGATCACGTGACTGAGCATGCACTGTTCACGTGGCTGATCATACACTGATCACGTAACTGATCATGCACTGATCACGTGGCTATCATGCACTGATCACGTGGCTGATCATACACTGATCACGTGACTGATCATGCACTGATCACGTGGCTATCATGCACTGATCACGTGGCTGATCATGCACTGATCACGTGGCTGATCATGCACTGATCACGTGGCTGATCATGCACTGATCACGTGACTGATCATGCACTGATCACGTGGCTGATCATGCACTGATCAGTGGCTATCATGCACTGATCACGTGGCTGATCATGCACTGATCACGTGACTGATCATGCACTGATCATCTGGCTATCATGCACTGATTCACTGGCTATCATGCACTGATCACGTGGCTGATCATGCACTGATCACGTGACTGATCATGCACTGATCACGTCTATATCATGCACTGATCACATGACTGATCATGCACTGATCACGTGGATGATCATACACTGATCATGTGACTGATCATGCACTGATCACGTGGCTATCATGCACTGATCACGTGGCTGATCATGCACTGATCACGTAGCTATCATGTACTGATCACGTGACTGATCATGCACTGATCACGTAATTGATCATGCACTGATCACGTGACTTATCATGCACTGTTAACGTGACTGATCATGCACTGATCACGTGACTGATCATGCACTGATCACGTGGCTATCATGCACTACTCACGTGGCTGATCATGCAATGATCATGTAGCTACCATGTACTGGTCACGTGACTGATCATACACCCATCAGGTGACTGATCATGCACTGATCACGTGGCTATCATGCACTGATCACGTGGCTGATCATGCACTGATCACCTGCCTGGTCATGCACTGATCACGTGACTGATCATGCACTGATCACATGGCTATCATGAACTGATCACGTGGCTGATCATGCACTGATCACGTGGCTGATCATGCACTGATACCGTGACTGAGCATGGACTGATCACATGACTATCATGTAGTGATCACGTGACTTAATGGCGCTGATCATGTGACTGATCATGCACTGATCATGTTTGCTATCATACACTGATCATGTGCCTCTGGAGGCAATAAACAAAGAGCTGAGTAGGCACGAATCAAACAGTCAGCAGGCAATAATCATGGAACTCAGCTGTGAGGAATCATGCTGCTCAGCTGGCAATAATCAAGCAGCTGAGCAGGCAGGAATTACGCAGCACAGCTGGCAATTGTCAAGCAGATGACAGGCAGGAATCGTGCAGCTCAGCTGGCAATTGTCAAGCAGATGAGCAGACAGTAATCACGCAGCTCAGCAGGCCCAGATCACGTGACTGAGCATGCACTGTTCACGTGGCTGATCATACACTGATCACGTAACTGATCATGCACTGATCACGTGGCTATCATGCACTGATCACGTGGCTGATCATACACTGTTCACGTAACTGATCATGCACTGATCACGTGGATCATGCACTGATCACGTGGCTGATCATGCACTGATCACGTGGCTGATCATGCACTGATCACGTGGCTGATCATGCACTGATCACGTGACTGATCATGCACTGATCACGTGGCTGATCATGCACTGATCAGTGGCTATCATGCACTGATCACGTGGCTGATCATGCACTGATCACGTGACTGATCATGCACTGATCACTGGCTATCATGCACTGATTCACTGGCTATCATGCACTGATCACGTGGCTGATCATGCACTGATCACGTGACTGATCATGCACTGATCACGTCTATATCATGCACTGATCACATGACTGATCATGCACTGATCACGCGGATGATCATGCACTGATCATGTGACTGATCATGCACTGATCACGTGGCTATCATGCACTGATCACGTGGCTGATCATGCACTGATCACGTAGCTATCATGTACTGATCACGTGACTGATCATGCACTGATCACGTGGCTATCATGCACTGATCACGTGGCTATCATGCACTGATCACGTGGCTGATCATGCACTGATCACGTAGCTATCATGTACTGATCACGTGACTGATCATGCACTGATCACGTGGCTGATCATGCACTGATCACGTGACTTATCATGCACTGTTCACGTGACTGATCATGCACTGATCACGTGACTGATCATGCACTGATCACGTGGCTATCATGCACTACTCACGTGGCTGATCATGCAATGATCATGTAGCTACCATGTACGGTCACGTGACTGATCATACACCCATCAGGTGACTGATCATGCACTGATCACGTGGCTATCATGCACTGATCACGTGGCTGATCATGCACTGATCACCTGCCTGATCATGCACTGATCACGTGACTGATCATGCACTGATCACATGGCTATCATGAACTGATCACCTGGCTGATCATGCACTGATCACGTGGCTGATCATGCACTGATACCGTGACTGAGCATGGACTGATCACATGACTATCATGTAGTGATCACGTGACTTAATGGCGCTGATCATGTGACTGATCATGCGCTGATCATGTTTGCTATCATACACTGATCATGTGCCTCTGGAGGCAATAAACAAAGAGCTGAGTAGGCACGAATCAAACAGTCAGCAGGCAATAATCATGGAACTCAGCTGTGAGGAATCATGCTGCTCAGCTGGCAATAATCAAGCAGCTGAGCAGGCAGGAATTACGCAGCACAGCTGGCAATTGTCAAGCAGATGACAGGCAGGAATCGTGCAGCTCAGCTGGCAATTGTCAAGCAGATGAGCAGACAGTAATCACGCAGCTCAGCAGGCCCAGATCACGTGACTGAGCATGCACTGTTCACGTGGCTGATCATACACTGATCACGTGACTGATCATGCACTGATCACGTGGCTATCATGCACTGATCACGTGGCTGATCATACACTGATCACGTAACTGATCATGCACTGATCACGTGGCTATCATGCACTGATCACGTGGCTGATCATGCACTGATCACGTGGCTGATCATGCACTGATCACGTGGCTGATCATACACTGATCACGTGACTGATCATGCACTGATCACGTGGCTGATCATGCACTGATCAGTGGCTATCATGCACTGATCACGTGGCTGATCATGCACTGATCACGTGACTGATCATGCACTGATCACTGGCTATCATGCACTCATTCACTGGCTATCATGCACTGATCACGTGGCTGATCATGCACTGATCACGTGACTGATCATGCACTGATCACGTCTATATCATGCACTGATCACATGACTGATCATGCACTGATCACCCGGATGATCATACACTGATCATGTGACTGATCATGCACTGATCACGTGGCTATCATGCACTGATCACGTGGCTGATCATGCAATGATCACGTAGCTACCATGTACTGGTCACGTGACTGATCATGCACTGATCACGTAATTGATCATGCACTGATCACGTGACTTATCATGCACTGTTCACGTGACTGATCATGCACTGATCACGTGACTGATCATGCACTGATCACGTGGCTATCATGCACTACTCACGTGGCTGATCATGCAATGATCATGTAGCTACCATGTACTGGTCACGTGACTGATCATACACCCATCAGGTGACTGATCATGCACTGATCACGTGGCTATCATGCACTGATCACGTGGCTGATCATGCACTGATCACCTGCCTGGTCATGCACTGATCACGTGACTGATCATGCACTGATCACGTGGCTATCATGAACTGATCACGTGGCTGATCATGCACTGATCACGTGGCTGATCATGCACTGATACCGTGACTGAGCATGGACTGATCACATGACTATCATGTAGTGATCACGTGACTTAATGGCGCTGATCATGTGACTGATCATGCGCTGATCATGTTTGCTATCATACACTGATCATGTGCCTCTGGAGGCAATAAACAAAGAGCTGAGTAGGCACGAATCAAACAGTCAGCAGGCAATAATCATGGAACTCAGCTGTGAGGAATCATGCTGCTCAGCTGGCAATAATCAAGCAGCTGAGCAGGCAGGAATTACGCAGCACAGCTGGCAATTGTCAAGCAGATGACAGGCAGGAATCGTGCAGCTCAGCTGGCAATTGTCAAGCAGATGAGCAGACAGTAATCACGCAGCTCAGCAGGCCCAGATCACGTGACTGAGCATGCACTGTTCACGTGGCTGATCATACACTGATCACGTGACTGATCATGCACTGATCACGTGGCTATCATGCACTGATCACGTGGCTGATCATACACTGATCACGTAACTGATCATGCACTGATCACGTGGCTATCATGCACTGATCACGTGGCTGATCATGCACTGATCACGTGGCTGATCATGCACTGATCACGTGGCTGATCATGCACTGATCACGTGACTGATCATGCACTGATCACGTGGCTGATCATGCACTGATCACGTGGCTATCATGCACTGATCACGTGGCTGATCATGCACTGATCACGTGACTGATCATGCACTGATCATGGCTATCATGCACTGATTCACTGGCTATCATGCACTGATCACGTGGCTGATCATGCACTGATCACGTGACTGATCATGCACTGATCACGTCTATATCATGCACTGATCACGTGACTGATCATGCACTGATCACGTGGATGATCATACACTGATCATGTGACTGATCATGCACTGATCACGTGGCTATCATGCACTGATCACGTGGCTGATCATGCACTGATCACGTAGCTACCATGTACTGATCACGTGACTGATCATGCACTGATCACGTGGCTATCATGCACTGATCACGTGGCTATCATGCACTGATCACGTGGCTGATCATGCACTGATCACGTAGCTATCATGCACTGATCACGTGACTGATCATGCACTGATCACGTGGCTGATCATGCACTGATCACGTGACTTATCATGCACTGTTCACGTGACTGATCATGCACTGATCACGTGACTGATCATGCACTGATCACGTGGCTATCATGCACTACTCACGTGGCTGATCATGCAATGATCATGTAGCTACCATGTACGGTCACGTGACTGATCATACACCCATCAGGTGACTGATCATGCACTGATCACGTGGCTATCATGCACTGATCACGTGGCTGATCATGCACTGATCACCTGCCTGGTCATGCACTGATCACGTGACTGATCATGCACTGATCACGTGGCTATCATGAACTGATCACGTGGCTGATCATGCACTGATCACGTGGCTGATCATGCACTGATACCGTGACTGAGCATGGACTGATCACATGACTATCATGTAGTGATCACGTGACTTAATGGCGCTGATCATGTGACTGATCATGCGCTGATCATGTTTGCTATCATACACTGATCATGTGCCTCTGGAGGCAATAAACAAAGAGCTGAGTAGGCACGAATCAAACAGTCAGCAGGCAATAATCATGGAACTCAGCTGTGAGGAATCATGCTGCTCAGCTGGCAATAATCAAGCAGCTGAGCAGGCAGGAATTACGCAGCACTGGCAATTGTCAAGCAGATGACAGGCAGGAATCGTGCAGCTCAGCTGGCAATTGTCAAGCAGATGAGCAGACAGTAATCACGCAGCTCAGCAGGCCCAGATCACGTGACTGAGCATGCACTGTTCACGTGGCTGATCATACACTGATCACGTGACTGATCATGCACTGATCACGTGGCTATCATGCACTGATCACGTGGCTGATCATACACTGATCACGTAACTGATCATGCACTGATCACGTGGCTATCATGCACTGATCACGTGGCTGATCATGCACTGATCACGTGGCTGATCATGCACTGATCACGTGGCTGATCATGCACTGCTCACGTGACTGATCATGCACTGATCACGTGGCTGATCATGCACTGATCAGTGGCTATCATGCACTGATCACGTGGCTGATCATGCACTGATCACGTGACTGATCATGCACTGATCATCTGGCTATCATGCACTCATTCACTGGCTATCATGCACTGATCACGTGGTTGATCATGCACTGATCACGTGACTGATCATGCACTGATCACGTCTATATCATGCACTGATCACATGACTGCCCATGCACTGATCACCCGGATGATCATACACTGATCATGTGACTGATCATGCACTGATCACGTGGCTATCATGCACTGATCACGTGGCTGATCATGCACTGATCACGTAGCTACCATGTACTGATCACGTGACTGATCATGCACTGATCACGTAATTGATCATGCACTGATCACGTGACTTATCATGCACTGTTCACGTGACTGATCATGCACTGATCACGTGACTGATCATGCACTGATCACGTGGCTATCATGCACTACTCACGTGGCTGATCATGCAATGATCATGTAGCTACCATGTACCGGTCACGTGACTGATCATACACCCATCAGGTGACTGATCATGCACTGATCACGTGGCTATCATGCACTGATCACGTGGCTGATCATGCACTGATCACCTGCCTGATCATGCACTGATCACGTGACTGATCATGCACTGATCACGTGGCTATCATGAACTGATCACGTGGCTGATCATGCACTGATCACGTGGCTGATCATGCACTGATACCGTGACTGAGCATGGACTGATCACATGACTATCATGTAGTGATCACGTGACTTAATGGCGCTGATCATGTGACTGATCATGCGCTGATCATGTTTGCTATCATACACTGATCATGTGCCTCTGGAGGCAATAAACAAAGAGCTGAGTAGGCACGAATCAAACAGTCAGCAGGCAATAATCATGGAACTCAGCTGTGAGGAATCATGCTGCTCAGCTGGCAATAATCAAGCAGCTGAGCAGGCAGGAATTACGCAGCACAGCTGATAATTGTCAAGCAGATGACAGGCAGGAATCGTGCAGCTCAGCTGGCAATTGTCAAGCAGATGAGCAGACAGTAATCACGCAGCTCAGCAGGCCCTGATCACGTGACTGAGCATGCACTGTTCACGTGGCTGATCATACACTGATCACGTGACTGATCATGCACTGATCACGTGGCTATCATGCACTGATCACGTGGCTGATCATACACTGCTCACGTGACTGATCATGCACTGATCACGTGGCTATCATGCACTGATCACGTGGCTGATCATGCACTGATCACGTGGCTGATCATGCACTGATCACGTGGCTGATCATGCACTGATCACGTGACTGATCATGCACTGATCACGTGGCTGATCATGCACTGATCAGTGGCTATCATGCACTGATCACGTGGCTGATCATGCACTGATCACGTGACTGATCATGCACTGATCACTGGCTATCATGCACTGATTCACTGGCTATCATGCACTGATCACGTGGCTGATCATGCACTGATCACGTGACTGATCATGCACTGATCACGTCTATATCATGCACTGATCACGTGACTGATCATGCACTGATCACCCGGATGATCATGCACTGATCATGTGACTGATCATGCACTGATCACGTGGCTATCATGCACTGATCACGTGGCTGATCATGCAATGATCACGTAGCTACCATGTACTGGTCACGTGACTGATCATGCACTGATCACGTGGCTGATCATGCACTGATCACGTGGCTATCATGCACTGATCACGTGGCTGATCATGCACTGATCACGTAGCTATCATGCACTGATCACGTGACTGATCATGCACTGATCACGTGGCTGATCATGCACTGATCACGTGACTGATCATGCACTGATCACGTGACTGATCATGCACTGATCACGTGACTGATCATGCACTGATCACGTGGCTGATCATGCACTGATCACGTGGCTATCATGCACTGATCACGTGGCTGATCATGCACTGATCACGTGACTGATCATGCACTGATCACTGGCTATCATGCACTGATCACTGGCTATCATGCACTGATCACGTGGCTGATCATGCACTGATCACGTGACTGATCATGCACTGATCACGTCTATATCATGCACTGATCACATGACTGATCATGCACTGATCACGTGGATGATCATGCACTGATCATGTGACTGATCATGCACTGATCACGTGGCTATCATGCACTGATCACGTGGCTGATCATGCACTGATCACGTAGCTATCATGCACTGATCACGTGACTGATCATGCACTGATCACGTGGCTGATCATGCACTGATCACGTGGCTATCATGCACTGATCACGTGGCTGATCATGCACTGATCACGTAGCTATCATGCACTGATCACGTGACTGATCATGCACTGATCACGTGGCTGATCATGCACTGATCACGTGACTTATCATGCACTGATCACGTGACTGATCATGCACTGATCACGTGACTGATCATGCACTGATCACGTGGCTATCATGCACTACTCACGTGGCTGATCATGCAATGATCATGTAGCTACCATGTACTGGTCACGTGACTGATCATACACCCATCAGGTGACTGATCATGCACTGATCACGTGGCTATCATGCACTGATCACGTGGCTGATCATGCACTGATCACCTGCCTGATCATGCACTGATCACGTGACTGATCATGCACTGATCACGTGGCTATCATGCACTGATCACGTGGCTGATCATGCACTGATCACGTGGCTGATCATGCACTGATACCGTGACTGAGCATGGACTGATCACATGACTATCATGTAGTGATCACGTGACTTAATGGCGCTGATCATGTGACTGATCATGCGCTGATCATGTTTGCTATCATACACTGATCATGTGCCTCTGGAGGCAATAAACAAAGAGCTGAGTAGGCACGAATCAAACAGTCAGCAGGCAATAATCATGGAACTCAGCTGTGAGGAATCATGCTGCTCAGCTGGCAATAATCAAGCAGCTGAGCAGGCAGGAATTACGCAGCACAGCTGGCAATTGTCAAGCAGATGACAGGCAGGAATCGTGCAGCTCAGCTGGCAATTGTCAAGCAGATGAGCAGACAGTAATCACGCAGCTCAGCAGGCCCAGATCACGTGACTGAGCATGCACTGTTCACGTGGCTGATCATACACTGATCACGTGACTGATCATGCACTGATCACGTGGCTATCATGCACTGATCACGTGGCTGATCATACACTGCTCACGTAACTGATCATGCACTGATCACGTGGCTATCATGCACTGATCACGTGGCTGATCATGCACTGATCACGTGGCTGATCATGCACTGATCACGTGGCTGATCATGCACTGATCACGTGACTGATCATGCACTGATCACGTGGCTGATCATGCACTGATCAGTGGCTATCATGCACTGATCACGTGGCTGATCATGCACTGATCACGTGACTGATCATGCACTGATCACTGGCTATCATGCACTGATTCACTGGCTATCATGCACTGATCACGTGGCTGATCATGCACTGATCACGTGACTGATCATGCACTGATCACGTCTATATCATGCACTGATCACATGACTGCCCATGCACTGATCACGTGGATGATCATGCACTGATCATGTGACTGATCATGCACTGATCACGTGGCTATCATGCACTGATCACGTGGCTGATCATGCAATGATCACGTAGCTACCATGTACTGATCACGTGACTGATCATGCACTGATCACGTGGCTATCATGCACTGATCACGTGGCTATCATGCACTGATCACGTGGCTGATCATGCACTGATCACGTAGCTATCATGCACTGATCACGTGACTGATCATGCACTGATCACGTGGCTGATCATGCACTGATCACGTGACTGATCATGCACTGATCACGTGACTGATCATGCACTGATCACGTGACTGATCATGCACTGATCACGTGGCTATCATGCACTACTCACGTGGCTGATCATGCAATGATCATGTAGCTACCATGTACTGGTCACGTGACTGATCATACACCCATCAGGTGACTGATCATGCACTGATCACGTGGCTATCATGCACTGATCACGTGGCTGATCATGCACTGATCACCTGCCTGATCATGCACTGATCACGTGACTGATCATGCACTGATCACGTGGCTATCATGAACTGATCACGTGGCTGATCATGCACTGATCACGTGGCTGATCATGCACTGATACCGTGACTGAGCATGGACTGATCACATGACTATCATGTAGTGATCACGTGACTTAATGGCGCTGATCATGTGACTGATCATGCGCTGATCATGTTTGCTATCATACACTGATCATGTGCCTCTGGAGGCAATAAACAAAGAGCTGAGTAGGCACGAATCAAACAGTCAGCAGGCAATAATCATGGAACTCAGCTGTGAGGAATCATGCTGCTCAGCTGGCAATAATCAAGCAGCTGAGCAGGCAGGAATTACGCAGCACAGCTGGCAATTGTCAAGCAGATGACAGGCAGGAATCGTGCAGCTCAGCTGGCAATTGTCAAGCAGATGAGCAGACAGTAATCACGCAGCTCAGCAGGCCCAGATCACGTGACTGAGCATGCACTGTTCACGTGGCTGATCATACACTGATCACGTGACTGATCATGCACTGATCACGTGGCTATCATGCACTGATCACGTGGCTGATCATACACTGCTCACGTAACTGATCATGCACTGATCACGTGGCTATCATGCACTGATCACGTGGCTGATCATGCACTGATCACGTGGCTGATCATGCACTGATCACGTGGCTGATCATGCACTGATCACGTGACTGATCATGCACTGATCACGTGGCTGATCATGCACTGATCACGTGGCTATCATGCACTGATCACGTGGCTGATCATGCACTGATCACGTGACTGATCATGCACTGATCACTGGCTATCATGCACTGATTCACTGGCTATCATGCACTGATCACGTGGCTGATCATGCACTGATCACGTGACTGATCATGCACTGATCACGTCTATATCATGCACTGATCACGTGACTGATCATGCACTGATCACGTGGATGATCATGCACTGATCATGTGACTGATCATGCACTGATCACGTGGCTATCATGCACTGATCACGTGGCTGATCATGCACTGATCACGTAGCTACCATGTACTGATCACGTGACTGATCATGCACTGATCACGTGGCTGATCATGCACTGATCACGTGGCTATCATGCACTGATCACGTGGCTGATCATGCACTGATCACGTAGCTATCATGCACTGATCACGTGACTGATCATGCACTGATCACGTGGCTGATCATGCACTGATCACGTGACTGATCATGCACTGATCACGTGACTGATCATGCACTGATCACGTGACTGATCATGCACTGATCACGTGGCTGATCATGCACTGATCACGTGGCTATCATGCACTGATCACGTGGCTGATCATGCACTGATCACGTGACTGATCATGCACTGATCACTGGCTATCATGCACTGATCACTGGCTATCATGCACTGATCACGTGGCTGATCATGCACTGATCACGTGACTGATCATGCACTGATCACGTCTATATCATGCACTGATCACATGACTGATCATGCACTGATCACGTGGATGATCATGCACTGATCATGTGACTGATCATGCACTGATCACGTGGCTATCATGCACTGATCACGTGGCTGATCATGCACTGATCACGTAGCTATCATGCACTGATCACGTGACTGATCATGCACTGATCACGTGGCTGATCATGCACTGATCACGTGGCTATCATGCACTGATCACGTGGCTGATCATGCACTGATCACGTAGCTATCATGCACTGATCACGTGACTGATCATGCACTGATCACGTGGCTGATCATGCACTGATCAGGTGACTGATCATGCACTGTTCACGTGACTGATCATGCACTGATCACGTGACTGATCATGCACTGATCACGTGGCTATCATGCACTACTCACGTGGCTGATCATGCAATGATCATGTAGCTACCATGTACTGGTCACGTGACTGATCATACACCCATCAGGTGACTGATCATGCACTGATCACGTGGCTATCATGCACTGATCACGTGGCTGATCATGCACTGATCACGTGCCTGATCATGCACTGATCACGTGACTGATCATGCACTGATCACGTGGCTATCATGCACTGATCACGTGGCTGATCATGCACTGATCACGTGGCTGATCATGCACTGATACCGTGACTGAGCATGGACTGATCACATGACTATCATGTAGTGATCACGTGACTTAATGGCGCTGATCATGTGACTGATCATGCGCTGATCATGTTTGCTATCATACACTGATCATGTGCCTCTGGAGGCAATAAACAAAGAGCTGAGTAGGCACGAATCAAACAGTCAGCAGGCAATAATCATGGAACTCAGCTGTGAGGAATCATGCTGCTCAGCTGGCAATAATCAAGCAGCTGAGCAGGCAGGAATTACGCAGCACAGCTGGCAATTGTCAAGCAGATGACAGGCAGGAATCGTGCAGCTCAGCTGGCAATTGTCAAGCAGATGAGCAGACAGTAATCACGCAGCTCAGCAGGCCCTGATCACGTGACTGAGCATGCACTGTTCACGTGGCTGATCATACACTGATCACGTGACTGATCATGCACTGATCACGTGGCTATCATGCACTGATCACGTGGCTGATCATACACTGATCACGTGACTGATCATGCACTGATCACGTGGCTATCATGCACTGATCACGTGGCTGATCATGCACTGATCACGTGGCTGATCATGCACTGATCACGTGGCTGATCATGCACTGATCACGTGACTGATCATGCACTGATCACGTGGCTGATCATGCACTGATCACGTGGCTATCATGCACTGATCACGTGGCTGATCATGCACTGATCACGTGACTGATCATGCACTGATCACTGGCTATCATGCACTCATTCACTGGCTATCATGCACTGATCACGTGGCTGATCATGCACTGATCACGTGACTGATCATGCACTGATCACGTCTATATCATGCACTGATCACATGACTGATCATGCACTGATCACGTGGATGATCATACACTGATCATGTGACTGATCATGCACTGATCACGTGGCTATCATGCACTGATCACGTGGCTGATCATGCACTGATCACGTAGCTACCATGTACTGATCACGTGACTGATCATGCACTGATCACGTGGCTGATCATGCACTGATCACGTGGCTATCATGCACTGATCACGTGGCTGATCATGCACTGATCACGTAGCTATCATGCACTGATCACGTGACTGATCATGCACTGATCACGTGGCTGATCATGCACTGATCACGTGACTGATCATGCACTGATCACGTGGCTGATCATGCACTGATCACGTGACTGATCATGCACTGATCACGTGGCTGATCATGCACTGATCACGTGGCTATCATGCACTGATCACGTGGCTGATCATGCACTGATCACGTGACTGATCATGCACTGATCACTGGCTATCATGCACTGATCACTGGCTATCATGCACTGATCACGTGGCTGATCATGCACTGATCACGTGACTGATCATGCACTGATCACGTCTATATCATGCACTGATCACATGACTGATCATGCACTGATCACGTGGATGATCATGCACTGATCATGTGACTGATCATGCACTGATCACGTGGCTATCATGCACTGATCACGTGGCTGATCATGCACTGATCACGTAGCTATCATGCACTGATCACGTGACTGATCATGCACTGATCACGTGGCTGATCATGCACTGATCACGTGGCTATCATGCACTGATCACGTGGCTGATCATGCACTGATCACGTAGCTATCATGCACTGATCACGTGACTGATCATGCACTGATCACGTAATTGATCATGCACTGATCACGTGACTGATCATGCACTGATCACGTGACTGATCATGCACTGATCACGTGACTGATCATGCACTGATCACGTGGCTATCATGCACTACTCACGTGGCTGATCATGCAATGATCATGTAGCTACCATGTACTGGTCACGTGACTGATCATACACCCATCAGGTGACTGATCATGCACTGATCACGTGGCTATCATGCACTGATCACGTGGCTGATCATGCACTGATCACCTGCCTGGTCATGCACTGATCACGTGACTGATCATGCACTGATCACGTGGCTATCATGAACTGATCACGTGGCTGATCATGCACTGATCACGTGGCTGATCATGCACTGATACCGTGACTGAGCATGGACTGATCACATGACTATCATGTAGTGATCACGTGACTTAATGGCGCTGATCATGTGACTGATCATGCGCTGATCATGTTTGCTATCATACACTGATCATGTGCCTCTGGAGGCAATAAACAAAGAGCTGAGTAGGCACGAATCAAACAGTCAGCAGGCAATAATCATGGAACTCAGCTGTGAGGAATCATGCTGCTCAGCTGGCAATAATCAAGCAGCTGAGCAGGCAGGAATTACGCAGCACAGCTGATAATTGTCAAGCAGATGACAGGCAGGAATCGTGCAGCTCAGCTGGCAATTGTCAAGCAGATGAGCAGACAGTAATCACGCAGCTCAGCAGGCCCAGATCACGTGACTGAGCATGCACTGTTCACGTGGCTGATCATACACTGATCACGTGACTGATCATGCACTGATCACGTGGCTATCATGCACTGATCACGTGGCTGATCATACACTGATCACGTGACTGATCATGCACTGATCACGTGGCTATCATGCACTGATCACGTGGCTGATCATGCACTGATCACGTGGCTGATCATGCACTGATCACGTGGCTGATCATGCACTGATCACGTGACTGATCATGCACTGATCACGTGGCTGATCATGCACTGATCAGTGGCTATCATGCACTGATCACGTGGCTGATCATGCACTGATCACGTGACTGATCATGCACTGATCACTGGCTATCATGCACTCATTCACTGGCTATCATGCACTGATCACGTGGCTGATCATACACTGATCACGTGACTGATCATGCACTGATCACGTCTATATCATGCACTGATCACATGACTGATCATGCACTGATCACGTGGATGATCATACACTGATCATGTGACTGATCATGCACTGATCACGTGGCTATCATGCACTGATCACGTGGCTGATCATGCACTGATCACGTAGCTACCATGTACTGATCACGTGACTGATCATGCACTGATCACGTGGCTGATCATGCACTGATCACGTGGCTATCATGCACTGATCACGTGGCTGATCATGCACTGATCACGTAGCTATCATGCACTGATCACGTGACTGATCATGCACTGATCACGTGGCTGATCATGCACTGATCACGTGACTGATCATGCACTGATCACGTGACTGATCATGCACTGATCACGTGACTGATCATGCACTGATCACGTGGCTGATCATGCACTGATCACGTGGCTATCATGCACTGATCACGTGGCTGATCATGCACTGATCACGTGACTGATCATGCACTGATCACTGGCTATCATGCACTGATCACTGGCTATCATGCACTGATCACGTGGCTGATCATGCACTGATCACGTGACTGATCATGCACTGATCACGTCTATATCATGCACTGATCACGTGACTGATCATGCACTGATCACGTGGATGATCATGCACTGATCATGTGACTGATCATGCACTGATCACGTGGCTATCATGCACTGATCACGTGGCTGATCATGCACTGATCACGTAGCTACCATGTACTGATCACGTGACTGATCATGCACTGATCACGTGGCTGATCATGCACTGATCACGTGGCTATCATGCACTGATCACGTGGCTGATCATGCACTGATCACGTAGCTATCATGCACTGATCACGTGACTGATCATGCACTGATCACGTAATTGATCATGCACTGATCACGTGACTTATCATGCACTGTTCACGTGACTGATCATGCACTGATCACGTGACTGATCATGCACTGATCACGTGGCTATCATGCACTACTCACGTGGCTGATCATGCAATGATCATGTAGCTACCATGTACCGGTCACGTGACTGATCATACACCCATCAGGTGACTGATCATGCACTGATCACGTGGCTATCATGCACTGATCACGTGGCTGATCATACACTGATCACCTGCCTGGTCATGCACTGATCACGTGACTGATCATGCACTGATCACGTGGCTATCATGAACTGATCACCTGGCTGATCATGCACTGATCACGTGGCTGATCATGCACTGATACCGTGACTGAGCATGGACTGATCACATGACTATCATGTAGTGATCACGTGACTTAATGGCGCTGATCATGTGACTGATCATGCGCTGATCATGTTTGCTATCATACACTGATCATGTGCCTCTGGAGGCAATAAACAAAGAGCTGAGTAGGCACGAATCAAACAGTCAGCAGGCAATAATCATGGAACTCAGCTGTGAGGAATCATGCTGCTCAGCTGGCAATAATCAAGCAGCTGAGCAGGCAGGAATTACGCAGCACAGCTGATAATTGTCAAGCAGATGACAGGCAGGAATCGTGCAGCTCAGCTGGCAATTGTCAAGCAGATGAGCAGACAGTAATCACGCAGCTCAGCAGGCCCAGATCACGTGACTGAGCATGCACTGTTCACGTGGCTGATCATACACTGATCACGTGACTGATCATGCACTGATCACGTGGCTATCATGCACTGATCACGTGGCTGATCATACACTGCTCACGTAACTGATCATGCACTGATCACGTGGCTATCATGCACTGATCACGTGGCTGATCATGCACTGATCACGTGTCTGATCATGCACTGATCACGTGGCTGATCATACACTGATCACGTAACTGATCATGCACTGATCACGTGGCTGATCATGCACTGATCAGTGGCTATCATGCACTGATCACGTGGCTGATCATGCACTGATCACGTGACTGATCATGCACTGATCATCTGGCTATCATGCACTCATTCACTGGCTATCATGCACTGATCACGTGGCTGATCATACACTGATCACGTGACTGATCATGCACTGATCACGTCTATATCATGCACTGATCACATGACTGATCATGCACTGATCACCCGGATGATCATACACTGATCATGCGACTGATCATGCACTGATCACGTGGCTATCATGCACTGATCACGTGGCTGATCATGCAATGATCACGTAGCTACATGTACTGATCACGTGACTGATCATGCACTGATCACGTGGCTATCATGCACTGATCACGTGGCTGATCATGCACTGATCACGTGGCTATCATGCACTGATCACGTGACTGATCATGCACTGATCATAATTGATCATGCACTGATCACGTGACTTATCATGCACTGTTCACGTGACTGATCATGCACTGATCACGTGACTGATCATGCACTGATCACGTGGCTATCATGCACTACTCACGTGGCTGATCATGCAATGATCATGTAGCTACCATGTACCGGTCAGGTGACTGATCATACACCCATCAGGTGACTGATCATGCACTGATCACGTGGCTATCATGCACTGATCACGTGGCTGATCATACACTGATCACCTGCCTGGTCATGCACTGATCACGTGACAAATCATGCACTGATCACATAGCTATCATGAACTGATCACCTGGCTGATCATGCACTGATCACGTGGCTGATCATGCACTGATACCGTGACTGAGCATGGACTGATCACATGACTATCATGTAGTGATCACGTGACTTAATGGCGCTGATCATGTGACTGATCATGCGCTGATCATGTTTGCTATCATACACTGATCATGTGCCTCTGGAGGCAATAAACAAAGAGCTGAGTAGGCACGAATCAAACAGTCAGCAGGCAATAATCATGGAACTCAGCTGTGAGGAATCATGCTGCTCAGCTGGCAATAATCAAGCAGCTGAGCAGGCAGGAATTACGCAGCACAGCTGATAATTGTCAAGCAGATGACAGGCAGGAATCGTGCAGCTCAGCTGGCAATTGTCAAGCAGATGAGCAGACAGTAATCACGCAGCTCAGCAGGCCCAGATCACGTGACTGAGCATGCACTGTTCACGTGGCTGATCATACACTGATCACGTGACTGATCATGCACTGATCACGTGGCTATCATGCACTGATCACGTGGCTGATCATACACTGCTCACGTAACTGATCATGCACTGATCACGTGGCTATCATGCACTGATCACGTGGCTGATCATACACTGATCACGTGTCTGATCATGCACTGATCACGTGGCTGATCATACACTGCTCACGTAACTGATCATGCACTGATCACGTGGCTGATCATGCACTGATCAGTTGGCTATCATGCACTGATCACTTGGCTGATCATGCACTGATCACGTGACTGATCATGCACTGATCATCTGGCTATCGTGCACTCATTAACTGGCTATCATGCACTGATCACGTGGTTGATCATACACTGATCACGTGACTGATCATGCACTGATCACGTCTATATCATGCACTGATCACATGACTGCCCATGCACTGATCACCCGGATGATCATACACTGATCATGCGACAGATCATGCACTGATCACGTGGCTATCATGCACTGATCACGTGGCTGATCATGCAATGATCACGTAGCTACCATGTACTGGTCACGTGACTGATCATGCACTGATCACGTAATTGATCATGCACTGATCAGGTGACTTATCATGCACTGTTCACGTGAGTGATCATGCACTGATCACGTGACTGATCATGCACTGATCACGTGGCTATCATGCACTACTCACGTGGCTGATCATGCAATGATCATGTAGCTACCATGTACCGGTCACGTGACTGATCATACACCCATCAGGTGACTGATCATGCACTGATCACGTGGCTATCATGCACTGATCACGTGGCTGATCATGCACTGATCACCTGCCTGGTCATGCACTGATCACGTGACAAATCATGCACTGATCACATAGCTATCATGAACTGATCACCTGGCTGATCATGCACTGATCACGTGGCTGATCATGCACTGATACCGTGACTGAGCATGGACTGATCACATGACTATCATGTAGTGATCACGTGACTTAATGGCGCTGATCATGTGACTGATCATGCGCTGATCATGTTTGCTATCATACACTGATCATGTGCCTCTGGAGGCAATAAACAAAGAGCTGAGTAGGCACGAATCAAACAGTCAGCAGGCAATAATCATGGAACTCAGCTGTGAGGAATCATGCTGCTCAGCTGGCAATAATCAAGCAGCTGAGCAGGCAGGAATTACGCAGCACAGCTGATAATTGTCAAGCAGATGACAGGCAGGAATCGTGCAGCTCAGCTGGCAATTGTCAAGCAGATGAGCAGACGGTAATCACGCAGCTCAGCAGGCCCAGATCACGTGACTGAGCATGCACTGTTCACGTGGCTGATCATACACTGATCACGTAACTGATCATGCACTGATCACGTGGCTATCATGCACTGATCACGTGGCTGATCATACACTGCTCACGTAACTGATCATGCACTGATCACGTGGCTATCATGCACTGATCACGTGGCTGATCATACACTGATCACGTGTCTGACCATGCACTGATCACGTGGCTGATCATACACTGCTCACGTAACTGATCATGCACTGATCACGTGGCTGATCATACACTGATCAGTTGGCTATCATGCACTTTTACTTGGCTGATCAAACACTGATCACGTGACTGATAATGCACTGATCATCTGGCTATCGTGCACTCATTAACTGGCTATCATGCACTGATCACGTGGTTGATCATACACTGATCACGTAACTGATCATGCACTGATCACGTCTATATCATGCACTGATCACATGACTGCCCATGCACTGATCACCCGGATGATCATACACTGATCATGACTGATCATGCACTGATCACGTGGCTATCATGCACTGATCACGTGGCTGATCATGCAATGATCACGTAGCTACCATGTACTGGTCACGTGACTGATCATGCACTGATCACGTAATTGATCATGCACTGATCAGGTGACTTATCATGCACTGTTCACGTGAGTGATCATGCACTGATCACGTGACTGATCATGCACTGATCACGTGGCTATCATGCACTACTCACGTGGCTGATCATGCAATGATCATGTAGCTACCATGTACCGGTCAGGTGACTGATCATACACCCATCAGGTGACTGATCATGCACTGATCACGTGGCTATCATGCACTGATCACGTGGCTGATCATACACTGATCACCTGCCTGGTCATGCACAGATCACGTGACAAATCATGAACTGATCACATAGCTATCATGAACTGATCACCTGGCTGATCATGCACTGATCACGTGGCTGATCATGCACTGATACCGTGACTGAGCATGGACTGATCACATGACTATCATGTAGTGATCACGTGACTTAATGGCGCTGATCATGTGACTGATCATGCGCTGATCATGTTTGCTATCATACACTGATCATGTGCCTCTGGAGGCAATAAACAAAGAGCTGAGTAGGCACGAATCAAACAGTCAGCAGGCAATAATCATGGAACTCAGCTGTGAGGAATCATGCTGCTCAGCTGGCAATAATCAAGCAGCTGAGCAGGCAGGAATTACGCAGCACAGCTGATAATTGTCAAGCAGATGACAGGCAGGAATCGTGCAGCTCAGCTGGCAATTGTCAAGCAGATGAGCAGACGGTAATCACGCAGCTCAGCAGGCCCAGATCACGTGACTGAGCATGCACTGTTCACGTGGCTGATCATACACTGATCACGTAACTGATCATGCACTGATCACGTGGCTATCATGCACTGATCACGTGGCTGATCATACGCTGCTCACGTAACTGATAATGCACTGATCACGTGGCTATCATGCACTGATCACGTGGCTGATCATGCACTGATCACGAGTCTGATCATGCACTGATCACGTGGCTGATCATACACTGCTCACGTAACTGATCATGCACTGATCACGTGGCTGATCATGCACTGATCAGTTGGCTATCATGCACTTTACTTGGCTGATCAAACACTGATCACGTGACTGATCATGCACTGATCATCTGGCTATCGTGCACTCATTAACTGGCTATCATGCACTGATCACGTGGTTGATCATACACTGATCACGTGACTGATCATGCACTAATCACGTCTATATCATGCACTGATCACATGACTGCCCATGCACTGATCACCCGGATGATCATACACTGATCATGCGACAGATCATGCACTGATCACGTGGCTATCATGCACTGCTCACGCGGCTGATCATGCAATGATCACGTAGCTACCATGTACTGGTCACGTGACTGATCATGCACTGATCACGTAATTGATCATGCACTGATCAGGTGACTTATCATGCACTGTTAACGTGAGTGATCATGCACTGATCACGTGACTGATCATGCACTGATCACGTGGCTATCATGCACTACTCACGTGGCTGATCATGCAATGATCATGTAGCTACCATGTACCGGTCAGGTGACTGATCATACACCCATCAGGTGACTGATCATGCACTGATCACGTGGCTATCATGCACTGATCACGTGGCTGATCATACACTGATCACCTGCCTGGTCATGCACAGATCACGTGACAAATCATGAACTGATCACATAGCTATCATGATCTGATCACCTGGCTGATCATGCACTGATCACGTGGCTGATCATGCACTGATACCGTGACTGAGCATGGACTGATCACATGACTATCATGTAGTGATCACGTGACTTAATGGCGCTGATCATGTGACTGATCATGCGCTGATCATGTTTGCTATCATACACTGATCATGTGCCTCTGGAGGCAATAAACAAAGAGCTGAGTAGGCACGAATCAAACAGTCAGCAGGCAATAATCATGGAACTCAGGTGTGAGGAATCATGCTGCTCAGCTGGCAATAATCAAGCAGCTGAGCAGGCAGGAATTACGCAGCACAGCTGATAATTGTCAAGCAGATGACAGGCAGGAATCGTGCAGCTCAGCTGGCAATTGTCAAGCAGATGAGCAGACGGTAATCACGCAGCTCAGCAGGCCCAGATCACGTGACTGAGCATGCACTGTTCACGTGGCTGATCATACACTGATCACGTGACTGATCATGCACTGATCACGTGGCTATCATGCACTGATCACGTGGCTGATCATACACTGCTCACGTAACTGATCATGCACTGATCACGTGGCTATCATGCACTGATCACGTGGCTGATCATGCACTGATCACGTGTCTGATCATGCACTGATCACGTGGCTGATCATACACTGCTCACGTAACTGATCATGCACTGATCACGTGGCTGATCATGCACTGATCAGTGGCTATCATGCACTGATCACTTGGCTGATCAAACACTGATCACGTGACTGATCATGCACTGATCATCTGGCTATCGTGCACTCATTAACTGGCTATCATGCACTGATCACGTGGTTGATCATACACTGATCACGAGACTGATCATGCACTGATCACGTCTATATCATGCACTGATCACATGACTGCCCATGCACTGATCACCCGGATGATCATACACTGATCATGCGACTGATCATGCACTGATCACGTGGCTATCATGCACTGATCACGTGGCTGATCATGCAATGATCACGTAGCTACCATGTACTGGTCACGTGACTGATCATGCACTGATCACGTGGCTATCATGCACTGATCACGTGGCTATCATGCACTGATCACGTGGCTGATCATGCAATGATCACGTAGCTACCATGCACTGATCACGTGACTGATCATGCACTGATCACGTGGCTGATCATGCACTGATCAGGTGACTTATCATGCACTGTTCACGTGAGTGATCATGCACTGATCACGTGACTGATCATGCACTGATCACGTGGCTATCATGCACTACTCACGTGGCTGATCATGCAATGATCATGTAGCTACCATGTACCGGTCAGGTGACTGATCATACACCCATCAGGTGACGGATCATGCACTGATCACGTGGCTATCATGCACTGTTCACGTGGCTGATCATACACTGATCACCTGCCTGGTCATGCACAGATCACGTGACAAATCATGAACTGATCACATAGCTATCATGAACTGATCACCTGGCTGATCATGCACTGATCACGTGGCTGATCATGCACTGATACCGTGACTGAGCATGGACTGATCACATGACTATCATGTAGTGATCACGTGACTTAATGGCGCTGATCATGTGACTGATCATGCGCTGATCATGTTTGCTATCATACACTGATCATGTGCCTCTGGAGGCAATAAACAAAGAGCTGAGTAGGCACGAATCAAACAGTCAGCAGGCAATAATCATGGAACTCAGCTGTGAGGAATCATGCTGCTCAGCTGGCAATAATCAAGCAGCTGAGCAGGCAGGAATTACGCAGCACAGCTGATAATTGTCAAGCAGATGACAGGCAGGAATCGTGCAGCTCAGCTGGCAATTGTCAAGCAGATGAGCAGACGGTAATCACGCAGCTCAGCAGGCCCAGATCACGTGACTGAGCATGCACTGTTCACGTGGCTGATCATACACTGATCACGTGTCTGATCATGCACTGATCACGTGGCTATCATGCACTGATCACGTGGCTGATCATACACTGCTCACGTAACTGATAATGCACTGATCACGTGGCTATCATGCACTGATCACGTGGCTGATCATACACTGTTCACGTGTCTGACCATGCACTGATCACGTGGCTGATCATACACTGCTCACGTAACTGATCATGCACTGATCACGTGGCTGATCATACACTGATCAGTTGGCTATCATGCACTTTTTACTTGGCTGATCAAACACTGATCACGTGACTGATAATGCACTGATCATCTGGCTATCGTGCACTCATTAACTGGCTATCATGCACTGATCACGTGGTTGATCATACACTGATCACGAGACTGATCATGCACTAATCACGTCTATATCATGCACTGATCACATGACTGCCCATGCACTGATCACCCGGATGATCATACACTGATCATGCGACAGATCATGCACTGATCACGTGGCTATCATGCACTGCTCACGTGGCTGATCATGCAATGATCACGTAGCTACCATGTACTGGTCACGTGAGTGATCATGCACTGATCACGTAATTGATCATGCACTGATCAGGTGACTTATCATGCACTGTTAACGTGAGTGATCATGCACTGATCACGTGACTGATCATGCACTGATCACGTGGCTATCATGCACTACTCACGTGGCTGATCATGCAATGATCATGTAGCTACCATGTACCGGTCAGGTGACTGATCATACACCCATCAGGTGACTGATCATGCACTGATCACGTGGCTATCATGCACTGATCACGTGGCTGATCATACACTGATCACCTGCCTGGTCATGCACAGATCACGTGACAAATCATGAACTGATCACATAGCTATCATGAACTGATCACCTGGCTGATCATGCACTGATCACGTGGCTGATCATGCACTGATACCGTGACTGAGCATGGACTGATCACATGACTATCATGTAGTGATCACGTGACTTAATGGCGCTGATCATGTGACTGATCATGCGCTGATCATGTTTGCTATCATACACTGATCATGTGCCTCTGGAGGCAATAAACAAAGAGCTGAGTAGGCACGAATCAAACAGTCAGCAGGCAATAATCATGGAACTCAGCTGTGAGGAATCATGCTGCTCAGCTGGCAATAATCAAGCAGCTGAGCAGGCAGGAATTACGCAGCACAGCTGATAATTGTCAAGCAGATGACAGGCAGGAATCGTGCAGCTCAGCTGGCAATTGTCAAGCAGATGAGCAGACGGTAATCACGCAGCTCAGCAGGCCCAGATCACGTGACTGAGCATGCACTGTTCACGTGGCTGATCATACACTGATCACGTGACTGATCATGCACTGATCACGTGGCTATCATGCACTGATCACGTGGCTGATCATACACTGATCACGTAACTGATCATGCACTGATCACGTGGCTATCATGCACTGATCACGTGGCTGATCATGCACTGATCACGTGTCTGATCATGCACTGATCACGTGGCTGATCATGCACTGCTCACGTGACTGATCATGCACTGATCACGTGGCTGATCATGCACTGATCAGTGGCTATCATGCACTGATCACGTGGCTGATCATACACTGATCACGTGACTGATCATGCACTGATCACTGGCTATCATGCACTCATTCACTGGCTATCATGCACTGATCACGTGGCTGATCATACACTGATCACGTGACTGATCATGCACTGATCACGTGACAAATCATGCACTGATCACGTGGCTATCATGCACTGATCACGTGGCTGATCATGCACTGATCACGTGGCTGATCATGCACTGATACGTGACTGATCATGCACTGATCACATGACTATCATGCACTGATCACGTGACTTAATGCACTGATCATGTGACTGATCATGCACTGATCATGTTTGCTATCATGCACTGATCATGTGCTTCTGGAGGCAATAAACAAAGAGCTGAGTAGGCACGAATCAAACAGTCAGCAGGCAATGATCATGGAACTCAGCTGTGAGGAATCATGCTGCTCAGCTGGCAATAATCAAGCAGCTGATCAGGCAGGAATTACGCAGCACAGCTGATAATTGTCAAGCAGATGACAGGCAGGAATCGTGCAGCTCAGCTGGCAATTGTCAAGCAGATGAGCAGACGGTAATCACGCAGCTCAGCAGGCCCTGATCACGTGACTGATCATGCACTGATCACGTGGCTATCATGCACTGATCACGTGGCTGATCATGCACTGATCACGTGACTGATCATGCACTGATCACGTGGCTATCATGCACTGATCACGTGGCTGATCATGCACTGATCACGTGACTGATCATGCACTGATCACGTGGCTGATCATGCACTGATCACGTGACTGATCATGCACTGATCACGTGGCTGATCATGCACTGATCACGTGGCTATCATGCACTGATCACGTGGCTGATCATGCACTGATCACGTGACTGATCATGCACTGATCACTGGCTATCATGCACTGATCACTGGCTATCATGCACTGATCACGTGGCTGATCATACACTGATCACCTGGATCATGCACTGATCACGTGACAAATCATGCACTGATCACATAGCTATCATGCACTGATCACGTGGCTGATCATGCACTGATCACGTGGCTGATCATGCACTGATACCGTGACTGAGCATGGACTGATCACATGACTATCATGTAGTGATCACGTGACTTAATGGCGCTGATCATGTGACTGATCATGCGCTGATCATGTTTGCTATCATACACTGATCATGTGCCTCTGGAGGCAATAAACAAAGAGCTGAGTAGGCACGAATCAAACAGTCAGCAGGCAATAATCATGGAACTCAGCTGTGAGGAATCATGCTGCTCAGCTGGCAATAATCAAGCAGCTGAGCAGGCAGGAATTACGCAGCACAGCTGATAATTGTCAAGCAGATGACAGGCAGGAATCGTGCAGCTCAGCTGGCAATTGTCAAGCAGATGAGCAGACGGTAATCACGCAGCTCAGCAGGCCCAGATCACGTGACTGAGCATGCACTGTTCACGTGGCTGATCATACACTGATCACGTGACTGATCATGCACTGATCACGTGGCTATCATGCACTGATCACGTGGCTGATCATACACTGATCACGTAACTGATCATGCACTGATCACGTGGCTATCATGCACTGATCACGTGGCTGATCATGCACTGATCACGTGTCTGATCATGCACTGATCACGTGGCTGATCATGCACTGATCACGTGACTGATCATGCACTGATCACGTGGCTGATCATGCACTGATCAGTGGCTATCATGCACTGATCACTTGGCTGATCAAACACTGATCACGTGACTGATCATGCACTGATCATCTGGCTATCATGCACTCATTAACTGGCTATCATGCACTGATCACGTGGTTGATCATACACTGATCACGAGACTGATCATGCACTGATCACGTCTATATCATGCACTGATCACATGACTGATCATGCACTGATCACCCGGATGATCATACACTGATCATGCGACAGATCATGCACTGATCACGTGGCTATCATGCACTGCTCACGTGGCTGATCATGCAATGATCACGTAGCTACCATGTACTGGTCACGTGACTGATCATGCACTGATCACGTGGCTGATCATGCACTGATCACGTGGCTATCATGCACTGATCACGTGGCTGATCATGCACTGATCACGTAGCTATCATGCACTGATCACGTGACTGATCATGCACTGATCACGTGGCTGATCATGCACTGATCACGTGGCTGATCATGCACTGATCACGTGGTGATCATGCACTGATCACGTGACTGATCATGCACTGATCACGTGGCTGATCATGCACTGATCAGTGGCTATCATGCACTGATCACGTGGCTGATCATGCACTGATCACGTGACTGATCATGCACTGATCACTGGCTATCATGCACTGATTCACTGGCTATCATGCACTGATCACGTGGCTGATCATGCACTGATCACGTGACTGATCATGCACTGATCACGTCTATATCATGCACTGATCACATGACTGATCATGCACTGATCACGTGGATGATCATGCACTGATCATGTGACTGATCATGCACTGATCACGTGGCTATCATGCACTGATCACGTGGCTGATCATGCACTGATCACGTAGCTATCATGCACTGATCACGTGACTGATCATGCACTGATCACGTGGCTATCATGCACTACTCACGTGGCTGATCATGCAATGATCATGTAGCTACCATGTACCGGTCAGGTGACTGATCATACACCCATCAGGTGACTGATCATGCACTGATCACGTGGCTATCATGCACTGATCACGTGGCTGATCATACACTGATCACCTGCCTGGTCATGCACTGATCACGTGACAAATCATGAACTGATCACATAGCTATCATGAACTGATCACCTGGCTGATCATGCACTGATCACGTGGCTGATCATGCACTGATACCGTGACTGAGCATGGACTGATCACATGACTATCATGTAGTGATCACGTGACTTAATGGCGCTGATCATGTGACTGATCATGCGCTGATCATGTTTGCTATCATACACTGATCATGTGCCTCTGGAGGCAATAAACAAAGAGCTGAGTAGGCACGAATCAAACAGTCAGCAGGCAATAATCATGGAACTCAGCTGTGAGGAATCATGCTGCTCAGCTGGCAATAATCAAGCAGCTGAGCAGGCAGGAATTACGCAGCACAGCTGATAATTGTCAAGCAGATGACAGGCAGGAATCGTGCAGCTCAGCTGGCAATTGTCAAGCAGATGAGCAGACGGTAATCACGCAGCTCAGCAGGCCCAGATCACGTGACTGAGCATGCACTGTTCACGTGGCTGATCATACACTGATCACGTGACTGATCATGCACTGATCACGTGGCTATCATGCACTGATCACGTGGCTGATCATACACTGCTCACGTAACTGATCATGCACTGATCACGTGGCTATCATGCACTGATCACGTGGCTGATCATGCACTGATCACGTGTCTGATCATGCACTGATCACGTGGCTGATCATGCACTGATCACGTAACTGATCATGCACTGATCACGTGGCTGATCATGCACTGATCAGTGGCTATCATGCACTGATCACGTGGCTGATCATGCACTGATCACGTGACTGATCATGCACTGATCACTGGCTATCATGCACTCATTAACTGGCTATCATGCACTGATCACGTGGTTGATCATACACTGATCACGTGACTGATCATGCACTGATCACGTCTATATCATGCACTGATCACATGACTGCCCATGCACTGATCACCCGGATGATCATACACTGATCATGTGACAGATCATGCACTGATCACGTGGCTATCATGCACTGATCACGTGGCTGATCATGCAATGATCACGTAGCTACCATGTACTGGTCACGTGACTGATCATGCACTGATCACGTGGCTGATCATGCACTGATCACGTGGCTATCATGCACTGATCACGTGGCTGATCATGCAATGATCACGTAGCTATCATGCACTGTCACGTGACTGATCATGCACTGATCACGTGGCTGATCATGCACTGATCACGTGACTGATCATGCACTGATCACGTGACTGATCATGCACTGATCACGTGACTGATCATGCACTGATCACGTGGCTGATCATGCACTGATCACGTGGCTATCATGCACTGATCACGTGGCTGATCATGCACTGATCACGTGACTGATCATGCACTGATCACTGGCTATCATGCACTGATTCACTGGCTATCATGCACTGATCACGTGGCTGATCATGCACTGATCACGTGACTGATCATGCACTGATCACGTCTATATCATGCACTGATCACATGACTGATCATGCACTGATCACGTGGATGATCATACACTGATCATGTGACTGATCATGCACTGATCACGTGGCTATCATGCACTGATCACGTGGCTGATCATGCACTGATCACGTAGCTATCATGCACTGATCACGTGACTGATCATGCACTGATCACGTGGCTATCATGCACTGATCACGTGGCTATCATGCACTGATCACGTGGCTGATCATGCACTGATCACGTAGCTATCATGCACTGATCACGTGACTGATCATGCACTGATCACGTAATTCATGCACTGATCACGTGACTTATCATGCACTGTTCACGTGACTGATCATGCACTGATCACGTGACTGATCATGCACTGATCACGTGGCTATCATGCACTACTCACGTGGCTGATCATGCAATGATCATGTAGCTACCATGTACTGGTCACGTGACTGATCATACACCCATCAGGTGACTGATCATGCACTGATCACGTGGCTATCATGCACTGATCACGTGGCTGATCATACACTGATCACCTGCCTGATCATGCACTGATCACGTGACAAATCATGCACTGATCACGTGGCTATCATGCACTGATCACGTGGCTGATCATGCACTGATCACGTGGCTGATCATGCACTGATACCGTGACTGAGCATGGACTGATCACATGACTATCATGTAGTGATCACGTGACTTAATGGCGCTGATCATGTGACTGATCATGCGCTGATCATGTTTGCTATCATACACTGATCATGTGCCTCTGGAGGCAATAAACAAAGAGCTGAGTAGGCACGAATCAAACAGTCAGCAGGCAATAATCATGGAACTCAGGTGTGAGGAATCATGCTGCTCAGCTGGCAATAATCAAGCAGCTGAGCAGGCAGGAATTACGCAGCACAGCTGATAATTGTCAAGCAGATGACAGGCAGGAATCGTGCAGCTCAGCTGGCAATTGTCAAGCAGATGAGCAGACAGTAATCACGCAGCTCAGCAGGCCCAGATCACGTGACTGAGCATGCACTGTTCACGTGGCTGATCATACACTGATCACGTGACTGATCATGCACTGATCACGTGGCTGATCATGCACTGATCACGTGGCTGATCATGCACTGATCACGTGGCTGATCATGCACTGATCACGTGACTGATCATGCACTGATCACGTGGCTGATCATGCACTGATCACGTGGCTATCATGCACTGATCACGTGGCTGATCATGCACTGATCACGTGACTGATCATGCACTGATCACGTCTATATCATGCACTGATCACATGACTGATCATGCACTGATCACGTGGCTGATCATACACTGATCATGTGACTGATCATGCACTGATCACGTGGCTATCATGCACTGCTCACGTGGCTGATCATGCAATGATCACGTAGCTACCATGCACTGATCACGTGACTGATCATGCACTGATCACGTGGCTGATCATGCACTGATCACGTGGCTATCATGCACTGATCACGTGGCTGATCATGCACTGATCACGTAGCTATCATGCACTGATCACGTGACTGATCATGCACTGATCACGTAATTGATCATGCACTGATCACGTGACTGATCATGCACTGATCACGTGGCTGATCATGCACTGATCACGTGACTGATCATGCACTGATCACGTGGCTGATCATGCACTGATCAGTGGCTATCATGCACTGATCACGTGGCTGATCATGCACTGATCACGTGACTGATCATGCACTGATCACGTGGCTATCATGCACTGATCACGTGGCTATCATGCACTGATCACGTGGCTGATCATGCACTGATCACGTGACTGATCATGCACTGATCACGTCTATATCATGCACTGATCACGTGACTGATCATGCACTGATCACGTGGATGATCATGCACTGATCACGTGACTGATCATGCACTGATCACGTGGCTATCATGCACTGATCACGTGGCTGATCATGCACTGATCACGTAGCTATCATGCACTGATCACGTGACTGATCATGCACTGATCACGTGGCTATCATGCACTGATCACGTGGCTATCATGCACTGATCACGTGGCTGATCATGCACTGATCACGTAGCTATCATGCACTGATCACGTGACTGATCATGCACTGATCACGTAATTGATCATGCACTGATCAGGTGACTTATCATGCACTGTTCACGTGACTGATCATGCACTGATCACGTGACTGATCATGCACTGATCACGTGGCTATCATGCACTACTCACGTGGCTGATCATGCAATGATCATGTAGCTACCATGTACTGGTCACGTGACTGATCATACACCCATCAGGTGACTGATCATGCACTGATCACGTGGCTATCATGCACTGATCACGTGGCTGATCATACACTGATCACCTGCCTGGTCATGCACTGATCACGTGACAAATCATGCACTGATCACATAGCTATCATGAACTGATCACCTGGCTGATCATGCACTGATCACGTGGCTGATCATGCACTGATACCGTGACTGAGCATGGACTGATCACATGACTATCATGTAGTGATCACGTGACTTAATGGCGCTGATCATGTGACTGATCATGCGCTGATCATGTTTGCTATCATACACTGATCATGTGCCTCTGGAGGCAATAAACAAAGAGCTGAGTAGGCACGAATCAAACAGTCAGCAGGCAATAATCATGGAACTCAGCTGTGAGGAATCATGCTGCTCAGCTGGCAATAATCAAGCAGCTGAGCAGGCAGGAATTACGCAGCACAGCTGATAATTGTCAAGCAGATGACAGGCAGGAATCGTGCAGCTCAGCTGGCAATTGTCAAGCAGATGAGCAGACGGTAATCACGCAGCTCAGCAGGCCCAGATCACGTGACTGAGCATGCACTGTTCACGTGGCTGATCATACACTGATCACGTGACTGATCATGCACTGATCACGTGGCTATCATGCACTGATCACGTGGCTGATCATACACTGATCACGTAACTGATCATGCACTGATCACGTGGCTATCATGCACTGATCACGTGGCTGATCATGCACTGATCACGTGGCTGATCATGCACTGATCACGTGGCTGATCATACACTGATCACGTGACTGATCATGCACTGATCACGTGGCTGATCATGCACTGATCAGTGGCTATCATGCACTGATCACGTGGCTGATCATGCACTGATCACGTGACTGATCATGCACTGATCATCTGGCTATCATGCACTGATTCACTGGCTATCATGCACTGATCACGTGGCTGATCATACACTGATCACGTGACTGATCATGCACTGATCACGTCTATATCATGCACTGATCACATGACTGATCATGCACTGATCACCCGGATGATCATACACTGATCATGTGACTGATCATGCACTGATCACGTGGCTATCATGCACTGATCACGTGGCTGATCATGCAATGATCACGTAGCTACCATGTACTGGTCACGTGACTGATCATGCACTGATCACGTGGCTGATCATGCACTGATCACGTGGCTATCATGCACTGATCACGTGGCTGATCATGCACTGATCACGTAGCTATCATGCACTGATCACGTGACTGATCATGCACTGATCACGTAATTGATCATGCACTGATCACGTGACTGATCATGCACTGATCACGTGGCTGATCATGCACTGATCACGTGACTGATCATGCACTGATCACGTGGCTGATCATGCACTGATCAGTGGCTATCATGCACTGATCACGTGGCTGATCATGCACTGATCACGTGACTGATCATGCACTGATCACTGGCTATCATGCACTGATTCACTGGCTATCATGCACTGATCACGTGGCTGATCATGCACTGATCACGTGACTGATCATGCACTGATCACGTCTATATCATGCACTGATCACATGACTATCATGCACTGATCACCCGGATGATCATGCACTGATCATGTGACTGATCATGCACTGATCACGTGGCTATCATGCACTGATCACGTGGCTGATCATGCAATGATCACGTAGCTACCATGCACTGATCACGTGACTGATCATGCACTGATCACGTGGCTATCATGCACTGATCACGTGGCTATCATGCACTGATCACGTGGCTGATCATGCACTGATCACGTAGCTATCATGCACTGATCACGTGACTGATCATGCACTGATCACGTAATTGATCATGCACTGATCACGTGACTTATCATGCACTGTTCACGTGACTGATCATGCACTGATCACGTGACTGATCATGCACTGATCACGTGGCTATCATGCACTACTCACGTGGCTGATCATGCAATGATCATGTAGCTACCATGTACTGGTCACGTGACTGATCATACACCCATCAGGTGACTGATCATGCACTGATCACGTGGCTATCATGCACTGATCACGTGGCTGATCATACACTGATCACCTGCCTGGTCATGCACTGATCACGTGACAAATCATGCACTGATCACGTAGCTATCATGAACTGATCACCTGGCTGATCATGCACTGATCACGTGGCTGATCATGCACTGATACCGTGACTGAGCATGGACTGATCACATGACTATCATGTAGTGATCACGTGACTTAATGGCGCTGATCATGTGACTGATCATGCGCTGATCATGTTTGCTATCATACACTGATCATGTGCCTCTGGAGGCAATAAACAAAGAGCTGAGTAGGCACGAATCAAACAGTCAGCAGGCAATAATCATGGAACTCAGCTGTGAGGAATCATGCTGCTCAGCTGGCAATAATCAAGCAGCTGAGCAGGCAGGAATTACGCAGCACAGCTGATAATTGTCAAGCAGATGACAGGCAGGAATCGTGCAGCTCAGCTGGCAATTGTCAAGCAGATGAGCAGACAGTAATCACGCAGCTCAGCAGGCCCAGATCACGTGACTGAGCATGCACTGTTCACGTGGCTGATCATACACTGATCACGTGACTGATCATGCACTGATCACGTGGCTATCATGCACTGATCACGTGGCTGATCATACACTGCTCACGTAACTGATCATGCACTGATCACGTGGCTGATCATGCACTGATCACGTGGCTGATCATGCACTGATCACGTGTCTGATCATGCACTGATCACGTGGCTGATCATACACTGCTCACGTAACTGATCATGCACTGATCACGTGGCTGATCATACACTGATCAGTTGGCTATCATGCACTGATCACTTGGCTGATCAAACACTGATCACGTGACTGATCATGCACTGATCATCTGGCTATCATGCACTCATTAACTGGCTATCATGCACTGATCACGTGGTTGATCATACACTGATCACGAGACTGATCATGCACTGATCACGTCTATATCATGCACTGATCACATGACTGCCCATGCACTGATCACCCGGATGATCATACACTGATCATGCGACAGATCATGCACTGATCACGTGGCTATCATGCACTGATCACGTGGCTGATCATGCAATGATCACGTAGCTATCATGTACTGATCACGTGACTGATCATGCACTGATCACGTGGCTATCATGCACTGATCACGTGGCTATCATGCACTGATCACGTGGCTGATCATGCACTGATCACGTAGCTATCATGCACTGATCACGTGACTGATCATGCACTGATCACGTAATTGATCATGCACTGATCACGTGACTTATCATGCACTGTTCACGTGACTGATCATGCACTGATCACGTGACTGATCATGCACTGATCACGTGGCTATCATGCACTACTCACGTGGCTGATCATGCAATGATCATGTAGCTACCATGTACGGTCACGTGACTGATCATACACCCATCAGGTGACTGATCATGCACTGATCACGTGGCTATCATGCACTGATCACGTGGCTGATCATACACTGATCACCTGCCTGGTCATGCACTGATCACGTGACAAATCATGCACTGATCACGTGGCTATCATGAACTGATCACCTGGCTGATCATGCACTGATCACGTGGCTGATCATGCACTGATACCGTGACTGAGCATGGACTGATCACATGACTATCATGTAGTGATCACGTGACTTAATGGCGCTGATCATGTGACTGATCATGCGCTGATCATGTTTGCTATCATACACTGATCATGTGCCTCTGGAGGCAATAAACAAAGAGCTGAGTAGGCACGAATCAAACAGTCAGCAGGCAATAATCATGGAACTCAGCTGTGAGGAATCATGCTGCTCAGCTGGCAATAATCAAGCAGCTGAGCAGGCAGGAATTACGCAGCACAGCTGATAATTGTCAAGCAGATGACAGGCAGGAATCGTGCAGCTCAGCTGGCAATTGTCAAGCAGATGAGCAGACAGTAATCACGCAGCTCAGCAGGCCCAGATCACGTGACTGAGCATGCACTGTTCACGTGGCTGATCATACACTGATCACGTGACTGATCATGCACTGATCACGTGGCTATCATGCACTGATCACGTGGCTGATCATACACTGCTCACGTAACTGATCATGCACTGATCACGTGGCTATCATGCACTGATCACGTGGCTGATCATACACTGATCACGTGTCTGATCATGCACTGATCACGTGGCTGATCATGCACTGTCACGTAACTGATCATGCACTGATCACGTGGCTGATCATGCACTGATCAGTGGCTATCATGCACTGATCACGTGGCTGATCAAACACTGATCACGTGACTGATCATGCACTGATCATCTGGCTATCATGCACTCATTAACTGGCTATCATGCACTGATCACGTGGTTGATCATACACTGATCACGTGACTGATCATGCACTAATCACGTCTATATCATGCACTGATCACATGACTGCCCATGCACTGATCACCCGGATGATCATACACTGATCATGTGACAGATCATGCACTGATCACGTGGCTATCATGCACTGATCACGCGGCTGATCACGCAATGATCACGTAGCTACCATGTACTGGTCACGTGACTGATCATGCACTGATCACGTAATTGATCATGCACTGATCAGGTGACTTATCATGCACTGTTAACGTGAGTGATCATGCACTGATCACGTGACTGATCATGCACTGATCACGTGGCTATCATGCACTACTCACGTGGCTGATCATGCAATGATCATGTAGCTACCATGTACCGGTCACGTGACTGATCATACACCCATCAGGTGACTGATCATGCACTGATCACGTGGCTATCATGCACTGATCACGTGGCTGATCATGCACTGATCACCTGCCTGGTCATGCACTGATCACGTGACAAATCATGAACTGATCACATAGCTATCATGAACTGATCACTGGCTGATCATGCACTGATCACGTGGCTGATCATGCACTGATACCGTGACTGAGCATGGACTGATCACATGACTATCATGTAGTGATCACGTGACTTAATGGCGCTGATCATGTGACTGATCATGCGCTGATCATGTTTGCTATCATACACTGATCATGTGCTTCTGGAGGCAATAAACAAAGAGCTGAGTAGGCACGAATCAAACAGTCAGCAGGCAATAATCATGGAACTCAGCTGTGAGGAATCATGCTGCTCAGCTGGCAATAATCAAGCAGCTGAGCAGGCAGGAATTACGCAGCACAGCTGATAATTGTCAAGCAGATGACAGGCAGGAATCGTGCAGCTCAGCTGGCAATTGTCAAGCAGATGAGCAGACGGTAATCACGCAGCTCAGCAGGCCCAGATCACGTGACTGAGCATGCACTGTTCACGTGGCTGATCATACACTGATCACGTGACTGATCATGCACTGATCACGTGGCTATCATGCACTGATCACGTGGCTGATCATACACTGATCACGTAACTGATCATGCACTGATCACGTGGCTATCATGCACTGATCACGTGGCTGATCATACACTGATCACGTGGCTGATCATGCACTGATCACGTGGCTGATCATGCACTGATCACGTGACTGATCATGCACTGATCACGTGGCTGATCATGCACTGATCAGTGGCTATCATGCACTTCACGTGGCTGATCATGCACTGATCACGTGACTGATCATGCACTGATCATCTGGCTATCATGCACTCATTCACTGGCTATCATGCACTGATCACGTGGTTGATCATGCACTGATCACGTGACTGATCATGCACTGATCACGTCTATATCATGCACTGATCACATGACTGATCATGCACTGATCACGGATGATCATGCACTGATCATGTGACTGATCATGCACTGATCACGTGGCTATCATGCACTGATCACGTGGCTGATCATGCAATGATCACGTAGCTACCATGTACTGGTCACGTGACTGATCATGCACTGATCACGTGGCTATCATGCACTGATCACGTGGCTATCATGCACTGATCACGTGGCTGATCATGCAATGATCACGTAGCTATCATGCACTGATCACGTGACTGATCATGCACTGATCACGTAATTGATCATGCACTGATCAGGTGACTTATCATGCACTGTTCACGTGACTGATCATGCACTGATCACGTGACTGATCATGCACTGATCACGTGGCTATCATGCACTACTCACGTGGCTGATCATGCAATGATCATGTAGCTACCATGTACTGGTCACGTGACTGATCATACACCCATCAGGTGACTGATCATGCACTGATCACGTGGCTATCATGCACTGATCACGTGGCTGATCATGCACTGATCACCTGCCTGATCATGCACTGATCACGTGACTGATCATGCACTGATCACGTGGCTGATCATGAACTGATCACGTGGCTGATCATGCACTGATCACGTGGCTGATCATGCACTGATACCGTGACTGAGCATGGACTGATCACATGACTATCATGTAGTGATCACGTGACTTAATGGCGCTGATCATGTGACTGATCATGCGCTGATCATGTTTGCTATCATACACTGATCATGTGCCTCTGGAGGCAATAAACAAAGAGCTGAGTAGGCACGAATCAAACAGTCAGCAGGCAATAATCATGGAACTCAGCTGTGAGGAATCATGCTGCTCAGCTGGCAATAATCAAGCAGCTGAGCAGGCAGGAATTACGCAGCACAGCTGGCAATTGTCAAGCAGATGACAGGCAGGAATCGTGCAGCTCAGCTGGCAATTGTCAAGCAGATGAGCAGACAGTAATCACGCAGCTCAGCAGGCCCAGATCACGTGACTGAGCATGCACTGTTCACGTGGCTGATCATACACTGATCACGTGACTGATCATGCACTGATCACGTGGCTATCATGCACTGATCACGTGGCTGATCATACACTGCTCACGTAACTGATCATGCACTGATCACGTGGCTATCATGCACTGATCACGTGGCTGATCATGCACTGATCACGTGTCTGATCATGCACTGATCACGTGGCTGATCATACACTGCTCACGTAACTGATCATGCACTGATCACGTGGCTGATCATGCACTGATCACGTGGCTATCATGCACTCACTGGCTGATCATGCACTGATCACGTGACTGATCATGCACTGATCATCTGGCTATCATGCACTCATTAACTGCTATCATGCACTGATCACGTGGCTGATCATGCACTGATCACGTGACTGATCATGCACTGATCACGTCTATATCATGCACTGATCACGTGACTGATCATGCACTGATCACGTGGATGATCATGCACTGATCATGCGTGACTGATCATGCACTGATCACGTGGCTATCATGCACTGATCACGTGGCTGATCATGCACTGATCACGTAGCTATCATGCACTGATCACGTGACTGATCATGCACTGATCACGTGGCTGATCATGCACTGATCACGTGACTTATCATGCACTGTTCACGTGACTGATCATGCACTGATCACGTGACTGATCATGCACTGATCACGTGGCTATCATGCACTACTCACGTGGCTGATCATGCAATGATCATGTAGCTACCATGTACTGGTCAGGTGACTGATCATACACCCATCAGGTGACTGATCATGCACTGATCACGTGGCTATCATGCACTGATCACGTGGCTGATCATGCACTGATCACCTGCCTGATCATGCACTGATCACGTGACTGATCATGAACTGATCACGTGGCTATCATGAACTGATCACGTGGCTGATCATGCACTGATCACGTGGCTGATCATGCACTGATACCGTGACTGAGCATGGACTGATCACATGACTATCATGTAGTGATCACGTGACTTAATGGCGCTGATCATGTGACTGATCATGCGCTGATCATGTTTGCTATCATACACTGATCATGTGCCTCTGGAGGCAATAAACAAAGAGCTGAGTAGGCACGAATCAAACAGTCAGCAGGCAATAATCATGGAACTCAGCTGTGAGGAATCATGCTGCTCAGCTGGCAATAATCAAGCAGCTGAGCAGGCAGGAATTACGCAGCACAGCTGGCAATTGTCAAGCAGATGACAGGCAGGAATCGTGCAGCTCAGCTGGCAATTGTCAAGCAGATGAGCAGACGGTAATCACGCAGCTCAGCAGGCCCAGATCACGTGACTGAGCATGCACTGTTCACGTGGCTGATCATACACTGATCACGTAACTGATCATGCACTGATCACGTGGCTATCATGCACTGATCACGTGGCTGATCATACACTGCTCACGTAACTGATCATGCACTGATCACGTGGCTATCATGCACTGATCACGTGGCTGATCATGCACTGATCACGTGTCTGATCATGCACTGATCACGTGGCTGATCATACACTGCTCACGTAACTGATCATGCACTGATCACGTGGCTGATCATGCACTGATCAGTGGCTATCATGCACTGATCACGTGGCTGATCATGCACTGATCACGTGACTGATCATGCACTGATCATCTGGCTATCATGCACTCATTAACTGGCTATCATGCACTGATCACGTGGTTGATCATGCACTGATCACGTGACTGATCATGCACTGATCACGTATATCATGCACTGATCACGTGACTGATCATGCACTGATCACCCGGATGATCATACACTGATCATGTGCGACTGATCATGCACTGATCACGTGGCTATCATGCACTGATCACGTGGCTGATCATGCAATGATCACGTAGCTACCATGTACTGGTCACGTGACTGATCATGCACTGATCACGTGGCTGATCATGCACTGATCACGTGACTTATCATGCACTGTTCACGTGAGTGATCATGCACTGATCACGTGACTGATCATGCACTGATCACGTGGCTATCATGCACTACTCACGTGGCTGATCATGCAATGATCATGTAGCTACCATGTACGGTCACGTGACTGATCATACACCCATCAGGTGACTGATCATGCACTGATCACGTGGCTATCATGCACTGATCACGTGGCTGATCATGCACTGATCACCTGCCTGGTCATGCACTGATCACGTGACTGATCATGCACTGATCACATGGCTATCATGAACTGATCACGTGGCTGATCATGCACTGATCACGTGGCTGATCATGCACTGATACCGTGACTGAGCATGGACTGATCACATGACTATCATGTAGTGATCACGTGACTTAATGGCGCTGATCATGTGACTGATCATGCGCTGATCATGTTTGCTATCATACACTGATCATGTGCCTCTGGAGGCAATAAACAAAGAGCTGAGTAGGCACGAATCAAACAGTCAGCAGGCAATAATCATGGAACTCAGCTGTGAGGAATCATGCTGCTCAGCTGGCAATAATCAAGCAGCTGAGCAGGCAGGAATTACGCAGCACAGCTGGCAATTGTCAAGCAGATGACAGGCAGGAATCGTGCAGCTCAGCTGGCAATTGTCAAGCAGATGAGCAGACAGTAATCACGCAGCTCAGCAGGCCCAGATCACGTGACTGAGCATGCACTGTTCACGTGGCTGATCATACACTGATCACGTGACTGATCATGCACTGATCACGTGGCTATCATGCACTGATCACGTGGCTGATCATACACTGCTCACGTGACTGATCATGCACTGATCACGTGGCTATCATGCACTGATCACGTGGCTGATCATGCACTGATCACGTGGCTGATCATGCACTGATCACGTGGCTGATCATGCACTGATCACGTGACTGATCATGCACTGATCACGTGGCTGATCATGCACTGATCACGTGGCTATCATGCACTGATCACGTGGCTGATCATACACTGATCACGTGACTGATCATGCACTGATCACTGGCTATCATGCACTGATCACTGGCTATCATGCACTGATCACGTGGCTGATCATGCACTGATCACGTGACTGATCATGCACTGATCACGTCTATATCATGCACTGATCACATGACTGATCATGCACTGATCACGGATGATCATGCACTGATCATGCGACTGATCATGCACTGATCACGTGGCTATCATGCACTGATCACGTGGCTGATCATGCACTGATCACGTAGCTACCATGTACTGGTCACGTGACTGATCATGCACTGATCACGTGGCATCATGCACTGATCACGTGGCTATCATGCACTGATCACGTGGCTGATCATGCACTGATCACGTACTGATCATGCACTGATCACGTGACTGATCATGCACTGATCACGTGATTGATCATGCACTGATCACGTGACTTATCATGCACTGTTCACGTGACTGATCATGCACTGATCACGTGACTGATCATGCACTGATCACGTGGCTATCATGCACTACTCACGTGGCTGATCATGCAATGATCATGTAGCTACCATGTACTGGTCACGTGACTGATCATACACCCATCAGGTGACTGATCATGCACTGATCACGTGGCTATCATGCACTGATCACGTGGCTGATCATGCACTGATCACCTGCCTGATCATGCACTGATCACGTGACAAATCATGCACTGATCACGTGGCTATCATGCACTGATCACGTGGCTGATCATGCACTGATCACGTGGCTGATCATGCACTGATACCGTGACTGAGCATGGACTGATCACATGACTATCATGTAGTGATCACGTGACTTAATGGCGCTGATCATGTGACTGATCATGCGCTGATCATGTTTGCTATCATACACTGATCATGTGCCTCTGGAGGCAATAAACAAAGAGCTGAGTAGGCACGAATCAAACAGTCAGCAGGCAATAATCATGGAACTCAGCTGTGAGGAATCATGCTGCTCAGCTGGCAATAATCAAGCAGCTGAGCAGGCAGGAATTACGCAGCACAGCTGGCAATTGTCAAGCAGATGACAGGCAGGAATCGTGCAGCTCAGCTGGCAATTGTCAAGCAGATGAGCAGACAGTAATCACGCAGCTCAGCAGGCCCAGATCACGTGACTGAGCATGCACTGTTCACGTGGCTGATCATACACTGATCACGTGACTGATCATGCACTGATCACGTGGCTATCATGCACTGATCACGTGGCTGATCATACACTGATCACGTGACTGATCATGCACTGATCACGTGGCTATCATGCACTGATCACGTGGCTGATCATGCACTGATCACGTGGCTGATCATGCACTGATCACGTGGCTGATCATGCACTGATCACGTGACTGATCATGCACTGATCACGTGGCTGATCATGCACTGATCAGTGGCTATCATGCACTGATCACGTGGCTGATCATGCACTGATCACGTGACTGATCATGCACTGATCACTGGCTATCATGCACTCATTCACGTGGCTATCATGCACTGATCACGTGGCTGATCATGCACTGATCACGTGACTGATCATGCACTGATCACGTCTATATCATGCACTGATCACGTGACTGATCATGCACTGATCACGTGGATGATCATGCACTGATCACGTGACTGATCATGCACTGATCACGTGGCTATCATGCACTGCTCACGTGGCTGATCATGCAATGATCACGTAGCTACCATGTACTGATCACGTGACTGATCATGCACTGATCACGTGGCTGATCATGCACTGATCACGTGGCTATCATGCACTGATCACGTGGCTGATCATGCACTGATCACGTGGCTATCATGCACTGATCACGTGACTGATCATGCACTGATCACGTGGCTGATCATGCACTGATCACGTGACTGATCATGCACTGATCACGTGACTGATCATGCACTGATCACGTGACTGATCATGCACTGATCACGTGGCTGATCATGCACTGATCACGTGGCTGATCATGCACTGATCACGTGACTGATCATGCACTGATCATGTGACTGATCATGCACTGATCACTGGCTATCATGCACTGATCACTGGCTATCATGCACTGATCACGTGGCTGATCATGCACTGATCACGTGACTGATCATGCACTGATCACGTGGCTATCATGCACTGATCACGTGGCTGATCATGCACTGATCACGTGACTGATCATGCACTGATCACGTGGCTGATCATGCACTGATCACGTGACTGATCATGCACTGATCACGTGGCTGATCATGCACTGATCACGTGGCTATCATGCACTGATCACGTGGCTGATCATGCACTGATCACGTGACTGATCATGCACTGATCACGTGGCTATCATGCACTGATCACTGGCTATCATGCACTGATCACGTGGCTGATCATACACTGATCACGTGACTGATCATGCACTGATCACGTCTATATCATGCACTGATCACGTGACTGATCATGCACTGATCACGTGGATGATCATGCACTGATCATGTGACTGATCATGCACTGATCACGTGGCTATCATGCACTGATCACGTGGCTGATCATGCACTGATCACGTAGCTATCATGCACTGATCACGTGACTGATCATGCACTGATCACGTGGCTGATCATGCACTGATCACGTGGCTATCATGCACTGATCACGTGGCTGATCATGCACTGATCACGTAGCTATCATGCACTGATCACGTGACTGATCATGCACTGATCACGTGGCTGATCATGCACTGATCACGTGACTTATCATGCACTGTTCACGTGACTGATCATGCACTGATCACGTGACTGATCATGCACTGATCACGTGGCTATCATGCACTACTCACGTGGCTGATCATGCAATGATCATGTAGCTACCATGTACCGGTCACGTGACTGATCATACACCCATCAGGTGACTGATCATGCACTGATCACGTGGCTATCATGCACTGATCACGTGGCTGATCATGCACTGATCACCTGCCTATCATGCACTGATCACGTGACAAATCATGCACTGATCACGTGGCTATCATGAACTGATCACGTGGCTGATCATGCACTGATCACGTGGCTGATCATGCACTGATACCGTGACTGAGCATGGACTGATCACATGACTATCATGTAGTGATCACGTGACTTAATGGCGCTGATCATGTGACTGATCATGCGCTGATCATGTTTGCTATCATACACTGATCATGTGCCTCTGGAGGCAATAAACAAAGAGCTGAGTAGGCACGAATCAAACAGTCAGCAGGCAATAATCATGGAACTCAGCTGTGAGGAATCATGCTGCTCAGCTGGCAATAATCAAGCAGCTGAGCAGGCAGGAATTACGCAGCACAGCTGATAATTGTCAAGCAGATGACAGGCAGGAATCGTGCAGCTCAGCTGGCAATTGTCAAGCAGATGAGCAGACAGTAATCACGCAGCTCAGCAGGCCCAGATCACGTGACTGAGCATGCACTGTTCACGTGGCTGATCATACACTGATCACGTGACTGATCATGCACTGATCACGTGGCTATCATGCACTGATCACGTGGCTGATCATACACTGATCACGTGACTGATCATGCACTGATCACGTGGCTATCATGCACTGATCACGTGGCTGATCATGCACTGATCACGTGTCTGATCATGCACTGATCACGTGGCTGATCATGCACTGATCACGTGACTGATCATGCACTGATCACGTGGCTGATCATGCACTGATCAGTGGCTATCATGCACTGATCACGTGGCTGATCATGCACTGATCACGTGACTGATCATGCACTGATCATCTGGCTATCATGCACCATTCACTGGCTATCATGCACTGATCACGTGGCTGATCATGCACTGATCACGTGACTGATCATGCACTGATCACGTCTATATCATGCACTGATCACATGACTGATCATGCACTGATCACGTGATGATCATGCACTGATCATGTGATGATCATGCACTGATCACGTGGCATTGCACTGCTCACGTGGCTGATCATGCAATGATCACGTAGCTACCATGTACTGGTCACGTGACTGATCATGCACTGATCACGTGGCTATCATGCACTGATCACGTGGCTATCATGCACTGATCACGTGGCTGATCATGCAATGATCACGTAGCTACATGTACTGGTCACGTGACTGATCATGCACTGATCACGTAATTGATCATGCACTGATCTGTGTGACTGATCATGCACTGATCACGTGACTGATCATGCACTGATCACGTGACTGATCATGCACTGATCACGTGGCTGATCATGCACTGATCAGTGGCTATCATGCACTGATCACGTGGCTGATCATGCACTGATCACGTGACTGATCATGCACTGATCACTGGCTATCATGCACTGATCACTGGCTATCATGCACTGATCACGTGGCTGATCATGCACTGATCACGTGACTGATCATGCACTGATCACGTCTATATCATGCACTGATCACGTGACTGATCATGCACTGATCACGTGGATGATCATATCACTGATCATGCGTGACTGATCATGCACTGATCACGTGGCTATCATGCACTGATCACGTGCTGATCATGCAATGATCACGAGCTACCATGTACTGGTCACGTGACTGATCATGCACTGATCACGTGGCTGATCATGCACTGATCACGTGGCTATCATGCACTGATCACGTGGCTGATCATGCACTGATCACGTAGCTACATGCACTGATCACGTGACTGATCATGCACTGATCACGTGGCTGATCATGCACTGATCACGTGACTTATCATGCACTGTTCACGTGACTGATCATGCACTGATCACGTGACTGATCATGCACTGATCACGTGGCTATCATGCACTACTCACGTGGCTGATCATGCAATGATCATGTAGCTACCATGTACTGGTCACGTGACTGATCATACACCCATCAGGTGACTGATCATGCACTGATCACGTGGCTATCATGCACTGATCACGTGGCTGATCATGCACTGATCACCTGCCTGATCATGCACTGATCACGTGACTGATCATGCACTGATCACGTGGCTATCATGCACTGATCACGTGGCTGATCATGCACTGATCACGTGGCTGATCATGCACTGATACCGTGACTGAGCATGGACTGATCACATGACTATCATGTAGTGATCACGTGACTTAATGGCGCTGATCATGTGACTGATCATGCGCTGATCATGTTTGCTATCATACACTGATCATGTGCCTCTGGAGGCAATAAACAAAGAGCTGAGTAGGCACGAATCAAACAGTCAGCAGGCAATAATCATGGAACTCAGCTGTGAGGAATCATGCTGCTCAGCTGGCAATAATCAAGCAGCTGAGCAGGCAGGAATTACGCAGCACAGCTGGCAATTGTCAAGCAGATGACAGGCAGGAATCGTGCAGCTCAGCTGGCAATTGTCAAGCAGATGAGCAGACAGTAATCACGCAGCTCAGCAGGCCCAGATCACGTGACTGAGCATGCACTGTTCACGTGGCTGATCATACACTGATCACGTGACTGATCATGCACTGATCACGTGGCTATCATGCACTGATCACGTGGCTGATCATACACTGATCACGTAACTGATCATGCACTGATCACGTGGCTGATCATGCACTGATCACGTGGCTGATCATGCACTGATCACGTGGCTGATCATGCACTGATCACGTGGCTGATCATGCACTGATCACGAATGATCATGCACTGATCACGTGGCTGATCATGCACTGATCAGTGGCTATCATGCACTGATCACGTGGCTGATCATGCACTGATCACGTGACTGATCATGCACTGATCATCTGGCTATCATGCACTCATTCACTGGCTATCATGCACTGATCACGTGGCTGATCATGCACTGATCACGTGACTGATCATGCACTGATCACGTCTATATCATGCACTGATCACGTGACTGTTCATGCACTGATGTGGATGATCATACACTGATCATGTGACTGATCATGCACTGATCACGTGGCTATCATGCACTGATCACGTGGCTGATCATGCAATGATCACGTAGCTACCATGTACTGGTCACGTGACTGATCATGCACTGATCACGTGGCTGATCATGCACTGATCACGTGGCTATCATGCACTGATCACGTGGCTGATCATGCAATGATCACGTAGCTATCATGCACTGATCACGTGACTGATCATGCACTGATCACGTGGCTGATCATGCACTGATCACGTGACTGATCATGCACTGATCACGTGACTGATCATGCACTGATCACGTGACTGATCATGCACTGATCACGTGGCTGATGCACACTGATCACGTGGCTATCATGCACTGATCACGTGGCTGATCATGCACTGATCACGTGACTGATCATGCACTGATCACTGGCTATCATGCACTCATTCACTGGCTATCATGCACTGATCACGTGGCTGATCATGCACTGATCACGTGACTGATCATGCACTGATCACGTCTATATCATGCACTGATCACATGACTGATCATGCACTGATCACGTGGATGATCATGCACTGATCATGTGACTGATCATGCACTGATCACGTGGCTATCATGCACTGATCACGTGGCTGATCATGCACTGATCACGTAGCTACCATGCACTGATCACGTGACTGATCATGCACTGATCACGTGGCTGATCATGCACTGATCACGTGGCTATCATGCACTGATCACGTGGCTGATCATGCAATGATCACGTAGCTATCATGTACTGATCACGTGACTGATCATGCACTGATCACGTAATTGATCATGCACTGATCACGTGACTTATCATGCACTGTTCACGTGACTGATCATGCACTGATCACGTGACTGATCATGCACTGATCACGTGGCTATCATGCACTACTCACGTGGCTGATCATGCAATGATCATGTAGCTACCATGTACCGGTCACGTGACTGATCATACACCCATCAGGTGACTGATCATGCACTGATCACGTGGCTATCATGCACTGATCACGTGGCTGATCATACACTGATCACCTGCCTGGTCATGCACTGATCACGTGACAAATCATGCACTGATCACGTAGCTATCATGAACTGATCACCTGGCTGATCATGCACTGATCACGTGGCTGATCATGCACTGATACCGTGACTGAGCATGGACTGATCACATGACTATCATGTAGTGATCACGTGACTTAATGGCGCTGATCATGTGACTGATCATGCGCTGATCATGTTTGCTATCATACACTGATCATGTGCCTCTGGAGGCAATAAACAAAGAGCTGAGTAGGCACGAATCAAACAGTCAGCAGGCAATAATCATGGAACTCAGCTGTGAGGAATCATGCTGCTCAGCTGGCAATAATCAAGCAGCTGAGCAGGCAGGAATTACGCAGCACAGCTGGCAATTGTCAAGCAGATGACAGGCAGGAATCGTGCAGCTCAGCTGGCAATTGTCAAGCAGATGAGCAGACAGTAATCACGCAGCTCAGCAGGCCCAGATCACGTGACTGAGCATGCACTGTTCACGTGGCTGATCATACACTGATCACGTGACTGATCATGCACTGATCACGTGGCTATCATGCACTGATCACGTGGCTGATCATACACTGCTCACGTAACTGATCATGCACTGATCACGTGGCTATCATGCACTGATCACGTGGCTGATCATGCACTGATCACGTGGCTGATCATGCACTGATCACGTGGCTGATCATACACTGCTCACGTAACTGATCATGCACTGATCACGTGGCTGATCATACACTGATCAGTGGCTATCATGCACTGATCACGTGGCTGATCATGCACTGATCACGTGACTGATCATGCACTGATCATCTGGCTATCATGCACTCATTAACTGGCTATCATGCACTGATCACGTGGCTGATCATGCACTGATCACGTGACTGATCATGCACTGATCACGTCTATATCATGCACTGATCACATGACTGATCATGCACTGATCACCCGGATGACATACACTGATCATGTGACTGATCATGCACTGATCACGTGGCTATCATGCACTGATCACGTGGCTGATCATGCACTGATCACGTAGCTACCATGTACTGGTCACGTGACTGATCATGCACTGATCACGTGGCTATCATGCACTGATCACGTGGCTATCATGCACTGATCACGTGGCTGATCATGCACTGATCACGAGCTGATCATGCACTGATCACGTGACTGATCATGCACTGATCGCAATGATCATGCACTGATCAGGTGATCATCATGCATCATCACGGACTGATCATGCACTGATCACGTGACTGATCATGCACTGATCACGTGGCTATCATGCACTACTCACGTGGCTGATCATGCAATGATCATGTAGCCACCATGTACCGGTCAGGTGACTGATCATACACCCATCAGGTGACTGATCATGCACTGATCACGTGGCTATCATGCACTGATCACGTGGCTGATCATACACTGATCACCTGCCTGGTCATGCACAGATCACGTGACAAATCATGAACTGATCACATAGCTATCATGAACTGATCACCTGGCTGATCATGCACTGATCACGTGGCTGATCATGCACTGATACCGTGACTGAGCATGGACTGATCACATGACTATCATGTAGTGATCACGTGACTTAATGGCGCTGATCATGTGACTGATCATGTTTGCTATCATACACTGATCATGTGCCTCTGGAGGCAATAAACAAAGAGCTGAGTAGGCACGAATCAAACAGTCAGCAGGCAATAATCATGGAACTCAGCTGAGGAATCATGCTGCTCAGCTGGCAATAATCAAGCAGCTGAGCAGGCAGGAATTACGCAGCACAGCTGATAATTGTCAAGCAGATGACAGGCAGGAATCGTGCAGCTCAGCTGGCAATTGTCAAGCAGATGAGCAGACGGTAATCACGCAGCTCAGCAGGCCCAGATCACGTGACTGAGCATGCACTGTTCACGTGGCTGATCATACACTGATCACGTGACTGATCATGCACTGATCACGTGGCTATCATGCACTGATCACGTGGCTGATCATACACTGATCACGTAACTGATCATGCACTGATCACGTGGCTATCATGCACTGATCACGTGGCTGATCATGCACTGATCACGTGTCTGATCATGCACTGATCACGTGGCTGATCATGCACTGCACGTAACTGATCATGCACTGATCACGTGGCTGATCATGCACTGATCAGTGGCTATCATGCACTGATCACGTGGCTGATCATACACTGATCACGTGACTGATCATGCACTGATCACTGGCTATCATGCACTCATTAACTGGCTATCATGCACTGATCACGTGGCTGATCATGCACTGATCACGTGACTGATCATGCACTGATCACGCCTATATCATGCACTGATCACATGACTGATCATGCACTGATCACCCGGATGATCATACACTGATCATGCGACTGATCATGCACTGATCACGTGGCTATCATGCACTGCTCACTGATCATGCAATGATCACGTGAGCTATCATGCACTGGTCACGTGACTGATCATGCACTGATCACGTAATTGATCATGCACTGATCACGTGACTTATCATGCACTGTTCACGTGACTGATCATGCACTGATCACGTGACTGATCATGCACTGATCACGTGGCTATCATGCACTACTCACGTGGCTGATCATGCAATGATCATGTAGCTACCATGTACTGGTCACGTGACTGATCATACACCCATCAGGTGACTGATCATGCACTGATCACGTGGCTATCATGCACTGATCACGTGGCTGATCATGCACTGATCACCTGCCTGATCATGCACTGATCACGTGACTGATCATGCACTGATCACGTGGCTATCATGCACTGATCACCTGGCTGATCATGCACTGATCACGTGGCTGATCATGCACTGATACCGTGACTGAGCATGGACTGATCACATGACTATCATGTAGTGATCACGTGACTTAATGGCGCTGATCATGTGACTGATCATGCGCTGATCATGTTTGCTATCATACACTGATCATGTGCCTCTGGAGGCAATAAACAAAGAGCTGAGTAGGCACGAATCAAACAGTCAGCAGGCAATAATCATGGAACTCAGCTGTGAGGAATCATGCTGCTCAGCTGGCAATAATCAAGCAGCTGAGCAGGCAGGAATTACGCAGCACAGCTGATAATTGTCAAGCAGATGACAGGCAGGAATCGTGCAGCTCAGCTGGCAATTGTCAAGCAGATGAGCAGACAGTAATCACGCAGCTCAGCAGGCCCAGATCACGTGACTGAGCATGCACTGTTCACGTGGCTGATCATACACTGATCACGTGACTGATCATGCACTGATCACGTGACTATCATGCACTGATCACGTGGCTGATCATACACTGCTCACGTGACTGATCATGCACTGATCACGTGGCTATCATGCACTGATCACGTGGCTGATCATGCACTGATCACGTGGCTGATCATGCACTGATCACGTGGCTGATCATGCACTGATCACGTAACTGATCATGCACTGATCACGTGGCTGATCATGCACTGATCAGTGGCTATCATGCACTGATCACGTGGCTGATCATGCACTGATCACGTGACTGATCATGCACTGATCATCTGGCTATCATGCACTCATTCACGTGGCTATCATGCACTGATCACGTGGCTGATCATACACTGATCACGTGACTGATCATGCACTGATCACGTCTATATCATGCACTGATCACATGACTGATCATGCACTGATCACCCGGATGATCATACACTGATCATGTGACTGATCATGCACTGATCACGTGGCTATCATGCACTGATCACGTGCTGATCATGCAATGATCACGTAGCTACCATGTACTGGTCACGGATGATCATGCACTGATCACGAATTGATCATGCACTGATCAGGTGACTTATCATGCACTGTTCACGTGATGATCATGCACTGATCACGTGACTGATCATGCACTGATCACGTGGCTATCATGCACTACTCACGTGGCTGATCATGCAATGATCATGTAGCTACCATGTACTGGTCACGTGACTGATCATACACCCATCAGGTGACTGATCATGCACTGATCACGTGGCTATCATGCACTGATCACGTGGCTGATCATGCACTGATCACCTGCCTGGTCATGCACTGATCACGTGACAAATCATGCACTGATCACATAGCTATCATGAACTGATCACCTGGCTGATCATGCACTGATCACGTGGCTGATCATGCACTGATACCGTGACTGAGCATGGACTGATCACATGACTATCATGTAGTGATCACGTGACTTAATGGCGCTGATCATGTGACTGATCATGCGCTGATCATGTTTGCTATCATACACTGATCATGTGCCTCTGGAGGCAATAAACAAAGAGCTGAGTAGGCACGAATCAAACAGTCAGGCAATAATCATGGAACTCAGGTGTGAGGAATCATGCTGCTCAGCTGGCAATAATCAAGCAGCTGAGCAGGCAGGAATTACGCAGCACAGCTGATAATTGTCAAGCAGATGACAGGCAGGAATCGTGCAGCTCAGCTGGCAATTGTCAAGCAGATGAGCAGACAGTAATCACGCAGCTCAGCAGGCCCAGATCACGTGACTGAGCATGCACTGTTCACGTGGCTGATCATACACTGATCACGTGACTGATCATGCACTGATCACGTGGCTATCATGCACTGATCACGTGGCTGATCATACACTGCTCACGAACTGATCATGCACTGATCACTATCATGCACTGATCACGTGGCTGATCATACACTGATCACGTGGCTGATCATGCACTGATCACGTGGCTGATCATACACTGCACGAATGATCATGCACTGATCACGTGGCTGATCATACACTGATCAGTTGGCTATCATGCACTGATCACGTGGCTGATCATGCACTGATCACGTGACTGATCATGCACTGATCATCTGGCTATCGTGCACTCATTAACTGGCTATCATGCACTGATCACGTGGTTGATCATCATACACTGATCACGTGACTGATCATGCACTGATCACGTCATATCATGCACTGATCACATGACTGCCCATGCACTGATCACCCGGATGATCATACACTGATCACGTGACAGATCATGCACTGATCACGTGGCTATCATGCACTGCTCACGCTGATCATGCAATGATCACGTAGCTACCATGTACTGGTCACGTGAGTGATCATGCACTGATCACGTAATTGATCATGCACTGATCAGGTGACTTATCATGCACTGTTCACGGAGTGATCATGCACTGATCACGTGACTGATCATGCACTGATCACGTGGCTATCATGCACTACTCACGTGGCTGATCATGCAATGATCTGTAGCTACCATGTACCGGTCACGTGACTGATCATACACCCATCAGGTGACTGATCATGCACTGATCACGTGGCTATCATGCACTGATCACGTGGCTGATCATACACTGATCACCTGCCTGGTCATGCACTGATCACGTGACAAATCATGCACTGATCACATAGCTATCATGAACTGATCACCTGGCTGATCATGCACTGATCACGTGGCTGATCATGCACTGATACCGTGACTGAGCATGGACTGATCACATGACTATCATGTAGTGATCACGTGACTTAATGGCGCTGATCATGTGACTGATCATGCGCTGATCATGTTTGCTATCATACACTGATCATGCCTCTGGAGGCAATAAACAAAGAGCTGAGTAGGCACGAATCAAACAGTCAGCAGGCAATAATCATGGAACTCAGCTGTGAGGAATCATGCTGCTCAGCTGGCAATAATCAAGCAGCTGAGCAGGCAGGAATTACGCAGCACAGCTGATAATTGTCAAGCAGATGACAGGCAGGAATCGTGCAGCTCAGCTGGCAATTGTCAAGCAGATGAGCAGACGGTAATCACGCAGCTCAGCAGGCCCATATCACGTGACTGAGCATGCACTGTTCACGTGGCTGATCATACGCTGCTCACGTGACTGATCATGCACTGATCACGTGGCTATCATGCACTGATCACGTGGCTGATCATACACTGCTCACGTAACTGATCATGCACTGATCACGTGGCTATCATGCACTGATCACGTGGCTGATCATGCACTGATCACGTGTCTGATCATGCACTGATCACGTGGCTGATCATACACTGCTCACGTAACTGATCATGCACTGATCACGTGGCTGATCATACACTGATCAGTTGGCTATCATGCACTGATCACGTAACTGATCATGCACTGATCACGTGGCTGATCATGCACTGATCATCTGGCTATCATGCACTCATTAACTGCTATCATGCACTGATCACGTGGTTGATCATACACTGATCACGTGACTGATCATGCACTAATCACGTCTATATCATGCACTGATCACATGACTGCCCATGCACTGATCACCCGGATGATCATACACTGATCATGCGACAGATCATGCACTGATCACGTGGCTATCATGCACTGATCACGTGGCTGATCATGCAATGATCACGTGGCTACCATGTACTGTCACGTGAGGATCATGCACTGATCACGAATTGATCATGCACTGATCAGGTGACTTATCATGCACTGTTCACGGAGCTGATCATGCACTGATCACGTGACTGATCATGCACTGATCACGTGGCTATCATGCACTACTCACGTGGCTGATCATGCAATGATCATGTAGCTACCATGTACTGTCACGTGACTGATCATACACCCATCAGGTGACTGATCATGCACTGATCACGTGGCTATCATGCACTGATCAGCTGATCATGCACTGATCACCTGCCTGGTCATGCACTGATCACGTGACAAATCATGCACTGATCACATAGCTATCATGAACTGATCACTGGCTGATCATGCACTGATCACGTGGCTGATCATGCACTGATACCGTGACTGAGCATGGACTGATCACATGACTATCATGTAGTGATCACGTGACTTAATGGCGCTGATCATGTGACTGATCATGCGCTGATCATGTTTGCTATCATACACTGATCATGTGCCTCTGGAGGCAATAAACAAAGAGCTGAGTAGGCACGAATCAAACAGTCAGCAGGCAATAATCATGGAACTCAGGTGTGAGGAATCATGCTGCTCAGCTGGCAATAATCAAGCAGCTGAGCAGGCAGGAATTACGCAGCACAGCTGATAATTGTCAAGCAGATGACAGGCAGGAATCGTGCAGCTCAGCTGGCAATTGTCAAGCAGATGAGCAGACAGTAATCACGCAGCTCAGCAGGCCCAGATCACGTGACTGAGCATGCACTGTTCACGTGGCTGATCATACACTGATCACGTGACTGATCATGCACTGATCACGTGGCTATCATGCACTGATCACGTGGCTGATCATACACTGTTCACGTGTCTGATCATGCACTGATCACGTGGCTGATCATACACTGCTCACGTAACTGATCATGCACTGATCACGTGGCTGATCATGCACTGATCAGTGGCTATCATGCACTGATTACGTGGCTGATCATACACTGATCACGTGACTGATCATGCACTGATCATCTGGCTATCATGCACTCATTAACTGGCTATCATGCACTGATCACGTGGTTGATCATACACTGATCACGAGACTGATCATGCACTGATCACGTCTATATCATGCACTGATCACATGACTGCCCATGCACTGATCACCCGGATGATCATACACTGATCATGACGATCATGCACTGATCACGTGGCTATCATGCACTGCTCACGTGGCTGATCATGCAATGATCACGTAGCTACCATGTACTGGTCACGTGACTGATCATGCACTGATCACGTGGCTGATCATGCACTGATCACGTGGCTATCATGCACTGATCACGTGGCTGATCATGCACTGATCACGTAGCTGATCATGCACTGATCACGACTGATCATGCACTGATCACGTAACTGATCATGCACTGATCACGTGGCTGATCATGCACTGATCTGTGGCTATCATGCACTGATCACGTGGCTGATCATGCACTGATCATGACTGATCATGCACTGATCACTGGCTATCATGCACTGATTAACCGCTATCATGCACTGATCACGTGCTGATCATGCACTGATCACGTGACTGATCATGCACTGATCACGGCTATATCATGCACTGATCACATGACTGATCATGCACTGATCACGTGGATGATCATACACTGATCACGTGACTGATCATGCACTGATCACGTGGCTATCATGCACTGATCACGTGGCTGATCATGCACTGATCACGTAGTACATGCACTGATCACGTGACTGATCATGCACTGATCACGAATTGATCATGCACTGATCAGGTGACTTATCATGCACTGATCACGTGACTGATCATGCACTGATCACGTGACCGATCATGCACTGATCACGTGGCTATCATGCACTACTCACGTGGCTGATCATGCACTGATCATGTAGCTACCATGTACTGTCACGCGACTGATCATACACCCATCAGGTGACTGATCATGCACTGATCACGCTATCATGCACTGATCACGGCTGATCATGCACTGATCACCTGCCTGATCATGCACTGATCACGTGACTGATCATGCACTGATCACGTGGCTATCATGCACTGATCACGTGGCTGATCATGCACTGATCACGTGGCTGATCATGCACTGATACCGTGACTGAGCATGGACTGATCACATGACTATCATGTAGTGATCACGTGACTTAATGGCGCTGATCATGTGACTGATCATGCGCTGATCATGTTTGCTATCATACACTGATCATGTGCCTCTGGAGGATAAACAAAGAGCTGAGTAGGCACGAATCAAACAGTCAGCAGGCATAATCATGGAACTCAGCTGTGAGGAATCATGCTGCTCAGCTGGCAATAATCAAGCAGCTGAGCAGGCAGGAATTACGCAGCACAGCTGATAATTGTCAAGCAGATGACAGGCAGGAATCGTGCAGCTCAGCTGGCATTGTCAAGCAGATGAGCACAGTAATCACGCAGCTCAGCAGGCCCTGATCACGTGACTGAGCATGCACTGTTCACATGGCTGATCATACACTGATCACGTGACTGATCATGCACTGATCACGGCTATCATGCACTGATCACGTGGCTGATCATACACTGTTCACGTGTGATCATGCACTGATCACGTGGCTGATCATGCACTGATCACGTGGCTGATCATGCACTGATCACGCATCTGATCATGCACTGATCACGTGGCTATCATGCACTGATCACGTGGCTGATCATGCACTGATCACGTGACTGATCATGCACTGATCACGTGGCTATCATGCACTGATCACGTGACTGATCATGCACTGATCACGTGGCTGATCATGACACTGATCACGTGACTGATCATGCACTGATCACGCCTATATCATGCACTGATCACGTGACTGATCATGCACTGATCACGTGAATGATCATACTGACTGGCGCACTGATCATGCACTGATCACGTGGCTATCATGCACTGATCACGTGACTGATCATGCAATGATCACGTGGCTGATCATGCACTGATCACGTGACTGATCATGCACTGATCACGTGGCTGATCATGCACTGATCACGTGGCTATCATGCACTGATCATGTGGCTGATCATGCAATGATCACGCAGCTACCATGTACTGGTCACGTGACTGATCATGCACTGATCACGTATTGATCATGCACTGATCACGTGTGACTTATCATGCACTGATCACGTGACTGATCATGCACTGATCACGTGACTGATCATGCACTGATCACGTGGCTATCATGCACTATCACGTGGCTGATCATGCAATGATCACGTAGCTACCATGTACTGGTCAGTGACTGATCATGCACTGATCACGTGACTGATCATGCACTGATCACGTGGCTATCATGCACTGATCACGTGGCTGATCATACACTGATCACGTGACTGATCATGCACTGATCACGTGACTGATCATGCACTGATCACGTGGCTGATCATGCACTGATCACGTGGCTGATCATGCACTGATCACGTGGCTGATCATGCACTGATCACGTGACTGATCATGCACTGATCACGTGGCTGATCATGCACTGATCAGTGGCTATCATGCACTTCACTTGGCTGATCATGCACTGATCACGTGACTGATCATGCACTGATCATCTGGCTATCATGCACTCATTAACTGGCTATCATGCACTGATCACGTGGCTGATCATGCACTGATCACGTGACTGATCATGCACTGATCACGTCTATATCATGCACTGATCACATGACTGCCCATGCACTGATCACCCGGATGATCATACACTGATCATGCGACAGATCATGCACTGATCACGTGGCTATCATGCACTGATCACGTGGCTGATCATGCAATGATCACGTAGCTACCATGTACTGGTCACGTGACTGATCATGCACTGATCACGTAATTGATCATGCACTGATCAGGTGACTTATCATGCACTGTTAACGTGACTGATCATGCACTGATCACGTGACTGATCATGCACTGATCACGTGGCTATCATGCACTACTCACGTGGCTGATCATGCAATGATCATGTAGCTACCATGTACCGGTCACGTGACTGATCATACACCCATCAGGTGACTGATCATGCACTGATCACGTGGCTATCATGCACTGTTCACGTGGCTGATCATACACTGATCACCTGCCTGGTCATGCACAGATCACGTGACAAATCATGAACTGATCACATAGCTATCATGAACTGATCACCTGGCTGATCATGCACTGATCACGTGGCTGATCATGCACTGATACCGTGACTGAGCATGGACTGATCACATGACTATCATGTAGTGATCACGTGACTTAATGGCGCTGATCATGTGACTGATCATGCGCTGATCATGTTTGCTATCATACACTGATCATGTGCCTCTGGAGGCAATAAACAAAGAGCTGAGTAGGCACGAATCAAACAGTCAGCAGGCAATAATCATGGAACTCAGCTGTGAGGAATCATGCTGCTCAGCTGGCAATAATCAAGCAGCTGAGCAGGCAGGAATTACGCAGCACAGCTGATAATTGTCAAGCAGATGACAGGCAGGAATCGTGCAGCTCAGCTGGCAATTGTCAAGCAGATGAGCAGACAGTAATCACGCAGCTCAGCAGGCCCTGATCACGTGACTGAGCATGCACTGTCACGTGGCTGATCATACACTGATCACGTGACTGATCATGCACTGATCACGTGGCTATCATGCACTGATCACGTGGCTGATCATACACTGCTCACGTAACTGATCATGCACTGATCACGTGGCTATCATGCACTGATCACGTGGCTGATCATGCACTGATCACGTGGCTGATCATGCACTGATCACGTGGCTGATCATACACTGCTCACGTAACTGATCATGCACTGATCACGTGGCTGATCATGCACTGATCACGTGGCTATCATGCACTTTACTTGGCTGATCATACACTGATCACGTGACTGATCATGCACTGATCATCTGGCTATCATGCACTGATTAACTGGCTATCATGCACTGATCACGTGGCTGATCATGCACTGATCACGAGACTGATCATGCACTGATCACGTCTATATCATGCACTGATCACATGACTGATCATGCACTGATCACCCGGATGATCATGCACTGATCATGTGACAGATCATGCACTGATCACGTGGCTATCATGCACTGATCACGTGGCTGATCATGCAATGATCACGTAGCTACATGTACTGGTCACGTGACTGATCATGCACTGATCACGTGGCTATCATGCACTGATCACGTGGCTATCATGCACTGATCACGTGGCTGATCATGCAATGATCATGTAGCTACCATGCACTGATCACGTGACTGATCATGCACTGATCACGTAATTGATCATGCACTGATCACGTGACTGATCATGCACTGTTCACGTGACTGATCATGCACTGATCACGTGACTGATCATGCACTGATCACGTGGCTATCATGCACTGATCACGTGGCTGATCATGCACTGATCACGTAGCTACCATGCACTGGTCAGTGACTGATCATACACTGATCACGTGACTGATCATGCACTGATCACGTGGCTATCATGCACTGATCACGTGGCTGATCATACACTGATCACGTGGCTGATCATGCACTGATCACGTGACTGATCATGCACTGATCACGTGGCTATCATGCACTGATCACGTGGCTGATCATGCACTGATCACGTGGCTGATCATGCACTGATCACGTGACTGATCATGCACTGATCACGTGGCTGATCATGCACTGATCAGTGGCTATCATGCACTGATCACGTGGCTGATCATACACTGATCACGTGACTGATCATGCACTGATCATCTGGCTATCATGCACTCATTAACTGGCTATCATGCACTGATCACGTGGCTGATCATACACTGATCACGTGACTGATCATGCACTGATCACGTCTATATCATGCACTGATCACATGACTGCCCATGCACTGATCACGTGGATGATCATACACTGATCATGCGACAGATCATGCACTGATCACGTGGCTATCATGCACTGCTCACGCTGATCATGCAATGATCACGTAGCTACCATGTACTGGTCACGTGACTGATCATGCACTGATCACGTAATTGATCATGCACTGATCACGTGACTTATCATGCACTGTTCACGTGAGTGATCATGCACTGATCACGTGACTGATCATGCACTGATCACGTGGCTATCATGCACTACTCACGTGGCTGATCATGCAATGATCATGTAGCTACCATGTACCGGTCACGTGACTGATCATACACCCATCAGGTGACTGATCATGCACTGATCACGTGGCTATCATGCACTGATCACGTGGCTGATCATACACTGATCACCTGCCTGGTCATGCACTGATCACGTGACAAATCATGCACTGATCACATAGCTATCATGAACTGATCACCTGGCTGATCATGCACTGATCACGTGGCTGATCATGCACTGATACCGTGACTGAGCATGGACTGATCACATGACTATCATGTAGTGATCACGTGACTTAATGGCGCTGATCATGTGACTGATCATGCGCTGATCATGTTTGCTATCATACACTGATCATGTGCCTCTGGAGGCAATAAACAAAGAGCTGAGTAGGCACGAATCAAACAGTCAGCAGGCAATAATCATGGAACTCAGCTGTGAGGAATCATGCTGCTCAGCTGGCAATAATCAAGCAGCTGAGCAGGCAGGAATTACGCAGCACAGCTGATAATTGTCAAGCAGATGACAGGCAGGAATCGTGCAGCTCAGCTGGCAATTGTCAAGCAGATGAGCAGACAGTAATCACGCAGCTCAGCAGGCCCAGATCACGTGACTGAGCATGCACTGTTCACGTGGCTGATCATACACTGATCACGTGACTGATCATGCACTGATCACGTGGCTATCATGCACTGATCACGTGGCTGATCATACACTGCTCACGTGACTGATCATGCACTGATCACGTGGCTATCATGCACTGATCACGTGGCTGATCATGCACTGATCACGTGGCTGATCATGCACTGATCACGTGGCTGATCATACACTGATCACGTGACTGATCATGCACTGATCACGTGGCTGATCATGCACTGATCAGTGGCTATCATGCACTGATCACGTGGCTGATCATACACTGATCACGTGACTGATCATGCACTGATCACTGGCTATCATGCACTGATTCACTGGCTATCATGCACTGATCACGTGGCTGATCATACACTGATCACGTGACTGATCATGCACTGATCACGTCTATATCATGCACTGATCACATGACTGATCATGCACTGATCACCCGGATGATCATGCACTGATCATGTGACAGATCATGCACTGATCACGTGGCTATCATGCACTGATCACGTGGCTGATCATGCAATGATCACGTAGCTACCATGTACTGATCACGTGACTGATCATGCACTGATCACGTGGCTATCATGCACTGATCACGTGGCTATCATGCACTGATCATGGCTGATCATGCAATGATCACGTAGCTACATGCACTGATCACGTGACTGATCATGCACTGATCACGTAATTGATCATGCACTGATCACGTGACTGATCATGCACTGACACGTGACTGATCATGCACTGATCACGTGACTGATCATGCACTGATCACGTGGCTATCATGCACTATCACGTGGCTGATCATGCACTGATCACGTGGCTACATGTACTGTCAGTGACTGATCATGCACTGATCACGTGACTGATCATGCACTGATCACGTGGCTATCATGCACTGATCACGTGGCTGATCACACTGATCACGTGACTGATCATGCACTGATCACGTGACTGATCATGCACTGATCACGTGGCATCATGCACTGATCACGTGGTGATCATGCACTGATCACGTGGCTGATCATGCACTGATCACGTGACTGATCATGCACTGATCACGTGGCTGATCATGCACTGATCAGTGGCTATCATGCACTGATCACTTGGCTGATCATGCACTGATCACGTGACTGATCATGCACTGATCATCTGGCTATCATGCACTGATTAACTGGCTATCATGCACTGATCACGTGGTTGATCATACACTGATCACGACTGATCATGCACTGATCACGTCTATATCATGCACTGATCACATGACTGATCATGCACTGATCACCCGGATGATCATACACTGATCATGTGACTGATCATGCACTGATCACGTGGCTATCATGCACTGATCACGTGGCTGATCATGCACTGATCACGTAGCTACCATGTACTGATCACGTGAGTGATCATGCACTGATCACGTAATTGATCATGCACTGATCACGTGACTTATCATGCACTGTTCACGTGACTGATCATGCACTGATCACGTGACTGATCATGCACTGATCACGTGGCTATCATGCACTACTCACGTGGCTGATCATGCAATGATCATGTAGCTACCATGTACTGGTCACGTGACTGATCATACACCCATCAGGTGACTGATCATGCACTGATCACGTGGCTATCATGCACTGATCACGTGGCTGATCATGCACTGATCACCTGCCTGGTCATGCACTGATCACGTGACAAATCATGCACTGATCACATAGCTATCATGAACTGATCACCTGGCTGATCATGCACTGATCACGTGGCTGATCATGCACTGATACCGTGACTGAGCATGGACTGATCACATGACTATCATGTAGTGATCACGTGACTTAATGGCGCTGATCATGTGACTGATCATGCGCTGATCATGTTTGCTATCATACACTGATCATGTGCCTCTGGAGGCAATAAACAAAGAGCTGAGTAGGCACGAATCAAACAGTCAGCAGGCAATAATCATGGAACTCAGCTGTGAGGAATCATGCTGCTCAGCTGGCAATAATCAAGCAGCTGAGCAGGCAGGAATTACGCAGCACAGCTGATAATTGTCAAGCAGATGACAGGCAGGAATCGTGCAGCTCAGCTGGCAATTGTCAAGCAGATGAGCAGACGGTAATCACGCAGCTCAGCAGGCCCAGATCACGTGACTGAGCATGCACTGTTCACGTGGCTGATCATACACTGCTCACGTGACTGATCATGCACTGATCACGTGGCTATCATGCACTGATCACGTGGCTGATCATACACTGATCACGTGACTGATCATGCACTGATCACGTGGCTATCATGCACTGATCACGTGGCTGATCATGCACTGATCACGTGTCTGATCATGCACTGATCACGTGGCTGATCATGCACTGATCACGTAACTGATCATGCACTGATCACGTGGCTGATCATGCACTGATCACGTGGCTATCATGCACTGATCACGTGGCTGATCATGCACTGATCACGTGACTGATCATGCACTGATCACGTGGCTATCATGCACTGATTCACTGGCTATCATGCACTGATCACGTGGCTGATCATACACTGATCACGTGACTGATCATGCACTGATCACGTCTATATCATGCACTGATCACATGACTGCCCATGCACTGATCACGGATGATCATGCACTGATCATGTGACTGATCATGCACTGATCACGTGGCTATCATGCACTGATCACGTGCTGATCATGCAATGATCATGAGCTATCATGCACTGATCACGTGACTGATCATGCACTGATCACGTGGCTGATCATGCACTGATCACGTGGTGATCATGCACTGATCATGTGGCTGATCATGCACTGATCACGTAGCTATCATGCACTGATCACGTGACTGATCATGCACTGATCATGTAATTGATCATGCACTGATCACGTGACTGATCATGCACTGATCACGTGACTGATCATGCACTGATCACGTGACTGATCATGCACTGATCACGTGGCTATCATGCACTATCACGTGGCTGATCATGCACTGATCATGTAGCTATCATGTACTGGTCAGTGACTGATCATACACTGATCACGTGACTGATCATGCACTGATCACGTGGCTATCATGCACTGATCACGTGGCTGATCATGCACTGATCACGTGACTGATCATGCACTGATCACGTGACTGATCATGCACTGATCACGTGGCTATCATGCACTGATCACGTGGCTGATCATGCACTGATCACGTGGCTGATCATGCACTGATCACGTGACTGATCATGCACTGATCACGTGGCTGATCATGCACTGATCAGTGGCTATCATGCACTGATCACGTGGCTGATCATGCACTGATCACGTGACTGATCATGCACTGATCATCTGGCTGATCATGCACTGATTCACTGGCTATCATGCACTGATCACGTGGCTGATCATGCACTGATCACGTGACTGATCATGCACTGATCACGTCTATATCATGCACTGATCACGTGACTGATCATGCACTGATCACGTGGATGATCATACACTGATCATGTGACTGATCATGCACTGATCACGTGGCTATCATGCACTGATCACGTGGCTGATCATGCAATGATCACGTAGCTACCATGCACTGGTCACGTGACTGATCATGCACTGATCACGTAATTGATCATGCACTGATCACGTGACTTATCATGCACTGATCACGTGACTGATCATGCACTGATCACGTGACTGATCATGCACTGATCACGTGGCTATCATGCACTACTCACGTGGCTGATCATGCAATGATCATGTAGCTACCATGTACACGGTCACGTGACTGATCATACACCCATCAGGTGACTGATCATGCACTGATCACGTGGCTATCATGCACTGATCACGTGGCTGATCATGCACTGATCACCTGCCTGGTCATGCACTGATCACGTGACAAATCATGCACTGATCACGTGGCTATCATGAACTGATCACTGGCTGATCATGCACTGATCACGTGGCTGATCATGCACTGATACCGTGACTGAGCATGGACTGATCACATGACTATCATGTAGTGATCACGTGACTTAATGGCGCTGATCATGTGACTGATCATGCGCTGATCATGTTTGCTATCATACACTGATCATGTGCCTCTGGAGGCAATAAACAAAGAGCTGAGTAGGCACGAATCAAACAGTCAGCAGGCAATAATCATGGAACTCAGGTGTGAGGAATCATGCTGCTCAGCTGGCAATAATCAAGCAGCTGAGCAGGCAGGAATTACGCAGCACAGCTGATAATTGTCAAGCAGATGACAGGCAGGAATCGTGCAGCTCAGCTGGCAATTGTCAAGCAGATGAGCAGACAGTAATCACGCAGCTCAGCAGGCCCAGATCACGTGACTGAGCATGCACTGTTCACGTGGCTGATCATACACTGATCACGTGACTGATCATGCACTGATCACGTGGCTATCATGCACTGATCACGTGGCTGATCATACACTGTTCACGTGTCTGACCATGCACTGATCACGTGGCTGATCATACACTGCTCACGTAACTGATCATGCACTGATCACGTGGCTGATCATGCACTGATCAGTTGGCTATCATGCACTGATTACGTGGCTGATCATACACTGATCACGTGACTGATCATGCACTGATCATCTGGCTATCATGCACTCATTAACTGGCTATCATGCACTGATCACGTGGCTGATCATACACTGATCACGTGACTGATCATGCACTGATCACGTCTATATCATGCACTGATCACATGACTGATCATGCACTGATCACCCGGATGATCATACACTGATCACGTGACTGATCATGCACTGATCACGTGGCTATCATGCACTGCTCACGTGGCTGATCATGCAATGATCACGTAGCTATCATGCACTGATCACGTGACTGATCATGCACTGATCACGTGGCTGATCATGCACTGATCACGTGGCTATCATGCACTGATCACGTGGCTGATCATGCACTGATCACGTAGCTACATGCACTGATCACGTGACTGATCATGCACTGATCACGTAACTGATCATGCACTGATCACGTGGCTGATCATGCACTGATCACGTGGCTATCATGCACTGATCACGTGGCTGATCATGCACTGATCACGTGACTGATCATGCACTGATCACTGGCTATCATGCACTGATTCACTGGCTATCATGCACTGATCACGTGGCTGATCATGCACTGATCACGTGACTGATCATGCACTGATCACGTCTATATCATGCACTGATCACGTGACTGATCATGCACTGATCACCCGGATGATCATACACTGATCATGTGACTGATCATGCACTGATCACGTGGCTATCATGCACTGATCACGTGGCTGATCATGCACTGATCACGTAGCTATCATGCACTGATCACGTGACTGATCATGCACTGATCACGTAATTGATCATGCACTGATCACGTGACTTATCATGCACTGTTCACGTGACTGATCATGCACTGATCACGTGACTGATCATGCACTGATCACGTGGCTATCATGCACTACTCACGTGGCTGATCATGCAATGATCATGTAGCTACCATGTACAGGTCACGTGACTGATCATACACCCATCAGGTGACTGATCATGCACTGATCACGTGGCTATCATGCACTGATCACTGATCATACACTGATCACCTGCCTGGTCATGCACAGATCACGTGACAAATCATGCACTGATCACATAGCTATCATGAACTGATCACCTGGCTGATCATGCACTGATCACGTGGCTGATCATGCACTGATACCGTGACTGAGCATGGACTGATCACATGACTATCATGTAGTGATCACGTGACTTAATGGCGCTGATCATGTGACTGATCATGCGCTGATCATGTTTGCTATCATACACTGATCATGTGCCTCTGGAGGCAATAAACAAAGAGCTGAGTAGGCACGAATCAAACAGTCAGCAGGCAATAATCATGGAACTCAGCTGTGAGGAATCATGCTGCTCAGCTGGCAATAATCAAGCAGCTGAGCAGGCAGGAATTACGCAGCACAGCTGATAATTGTCAAGCAGATGACAGGCAGGAATCGTGCAGCTCAGCTGGCAATTGTCAAGCAGATGAGCAGACGGTAATCACGCAGCTCAGCAGGCCCAGATCACGTGACTGAGCATGCACTGTTCACGTGGCTGATCATACACTGATCACGTGACTGATCATGCACTGATCACGTGGCTATCATGCACTGATCACGTGGCTGATCATACACTGCTCACGTAACTGATCATGCACTGATCACGTGGCTATCATGCACTGATCACGTGGCTGATCATGCACTGATCACGTGTCTGATCATGCACTGATCACGTGGCTGATCATACACTGATCACGTGACTGATCATGCACTGATCACGTGGCTGATCATGCACTGATCAGTGGCTATCATGCACTTTCACTTGGCTGATCATGCACTGATCACGTGACTGATCATGCACTGATCATCTGGCTATCATGCACTCATTAACTGGCTATCATGCACTGATCACGTGGCTGATCATGCACTGATCACGTGACTGATCATGCACTGATCACGTCTATATCATGCACTGATCACATGACTGCCCATGCACTGATCACCCGGATGATCATACACTGATCATGTGACTGATCATGCACTGATCACGTGGCTATCATGCACTGATCACGTGGCTGATCATGCAATGATCACGTAGCTACCATGTACTGGTCACGTGACTGATCATGCACTGATCACGTAATTGATCATGCACTGATCAGGTGACTTATCATGCACTGTTCACGTGACTGATCATGCACTGATCACGTGACTGATCATGCACTGATCACGTGGCTATCATGCACTACTCACGTGGCTGATCATGCAATGATCATGTAGCTACCATGTACCGGTCACGTGACTGATCATACACCCATCAGGTGACTGATCATGCACTGATCACGTGGCTATCATGCACTGATCACGTGGCTGATCATACACTGATCACCTGCCTGGTCATGCACAGATCACGTGACAAATCATGCACTGATCACATAGCTATCATGAACTGATCACCTGGCTGATCATGCACTGATCACGTGGCTGATCATGCACTGATACCGTGACTGAGCATGGACTGATCACATGACTATCATGTAGTGATCACGTGACTTAATGGCGCTGATCATGTGACTGATCATGCGCTGATCATGTTTGCTATCATACACTGATCATGTGCCTCTGGAGGCAATAAACAAAGAGCTGAGTAGGCACGAATCAAACAGTCAGCAGGCAATAATCATGGAACTCAGCTGTGAGGAATCATGCTGCTCAGCTGGCAATAATCAAGCAGCTGAGCAGGCAGGAATTACGCAGCACAGCTGATAATTGTCAAGCAGATGACAGGCAGGAATCGTGCAGCTCAGCTGGCAATTGTCAAGCAGATGAGCAGACGGTAATCACGCAGCTCAGCAGGCCCAGATCACGTGACTGAGCATGCACTGTTCACGTGGCTGATCATACACTGATCACGTGACTGATCATGCACTGATCACGTGGCTATCATGCACTGATCACGTGGCTGATCATACACTGCTCACGTAACTGATCATGCACTGATCACGTGGCTATCATGCACTGATCACGTGGCTGATCATACACTGATCACGTGTCTGACCATGCACTGATCACGTGGCTGATCATACACTGCTCACGTAACTGATCATGCACTGATCACGTGGCTGATCATGCACTGATCAGTGGCTATCATGCACTGATCACGTGGCTGATCATGCACTGATCACGTGACTGATCATGCACTGATCATCTGGCTATCATGCACTGATTAACTGGCTATCATGCACTGATCACGTGGCTGATCATGCACTGATCACGTGACTGATCATGCACTGATCACGTCTATATCATGCACTGATCACATGACTGATCATGCACTGATCACCCGGATGATCATACACTGATCATGTGACTGATCATGCACTGATCACGTGGCTATCATGCACTGATCACGTGGCTGATCATGCAATGATCACGTAGCTACCATGTACTGATCACGTGACTGATCATGCACTGATCACGTGGCTATCATGCACTGATCACGTGGCTATCATGCACTGATCACGTGGCTGATCATGCAATGATCACGTAGCTATCATGCACTGATCACGTGACTGATCATGCACTGATCACGTAATTGATCATGCACTGATCACGTGACTTATCATGCACTGTTCACGTGACTGATCATGCACTGATCACGTGACTGATCATGCACTGATCACGTGGCTATCATGCACTACTCACGTGGCTGATCATGCAATGATCATGTAGCTACCATGTACCGGTCAGTGACTGATCATACACCCATCAGGTGACTGATCATGCACTGATCACGTGGCTATCATGCACTGATCACGTGGCTGATCATGCACTGATCACCTGCCTGGTCATGCACTGATCACGTGACAAATCATGCACTGATCACATAGCTATCATGAACTGATCACCTGGCTGATCATGCACTGATCACGTGGCTGATCATGCACTGATACCGTGACTGAGCATGGACTGATCACATGACTATCATGTAGTGATCACGTGACTTAATGGCGCTGATCATGTGACTGATCATGCGCTGATCATGTTTGCTATCATACACTGATCATGTGCCTCTGGAGGCAATAAACAAAGAGCTGAGTAGGCACGAATCAAACAGTCAGCAGGCAATAATCATGGAACTCAGGTGTGAGGAATCATGCTGCTCAGCTGGCAATAATCAAGCAGCTGAGCAGGCAGGAATTACGCAGCACAGCTGATAATTGTCAAGCAGATGACAGGCAGGAATCGTGCAGCTCAGCTGGCAATTGTCAAGCAGATGAGCAGACAGTAATCACGCAGCTCAGCAGGCCCTGATCACGTGACTGAGCATGCACTGTTCACGTGGCTGATCATACACTGATCACGTGACTGATCATGCACTGATCACGTGGCTATCATGCACTGATCACGTGGCTGATCATACACTGCTCACGTAACTGATCATGCACTGATCACGTGGCTATCATGCACTGATCACGTGGCTGATCATGCACTGATCACGTGGCTGATCATGCACTGATCACGTGGCTGATCATGCACTGATCACGTGACTGATCATGCACTGATCACGTGGCTGATCATGCACTGATCAGTGGCTATCATGCACTGATCACGTGGCTGATCATGCACTGATCACGTGACTGATCATGCACTGATCATCTGGCTATCATGCACTCATTAACTGGCTATCATGCACTGATCACGTGGCTGATCATACACTGATCACGTGACTGATCATGCACTGATCACGTCTATATCATGCACTGATCACATGACTGATCATGCACTGATCACGTGGATGATCATACACTGATCATGTGACTGATCATGCACTGATCACGTGGCTATCATGCACTGATCACGTGGCTGATCATGCAATGATCACGTAGCTACCATGTACTGGTCACGTGACTGATCATGCACTGATCACGTGGCTGATCATGCACTGATCACGTGGCTATCATGCACTGATCACGTGGCTGATCATGCACTGATCACGTAGCTACATGCACTGATCACGTGACTGATCATGCACTGATCACGTGACTGATCATGCACTGATCACGTGGCTGATCATGCACTGATCAGTGGCTATCATGCACTGATCACGTGGCTGATCATGCACTGATCACGTGACTGATCATGCACTGATCACTGGCTATCATGCACTGATCACTGGCTATCATGCACTGATCACGTGGCTGATCATGCACTGATCACGTGACTGATCATGCACTGATCACGTCTATATCATGCACTGATCACGTGACTGATCATGCACTGATCACGTGGATGATCATACACTGATCATGTGACTGATCATGCACTGATCACGTGGCTATCATGCACTGATCACGTGGCTGATCATGCACTGATCACGTAGCTATCATGCACTGATCACGTGACTGATCATGCACTGATCACGTAATTGATCATGCACTGATCACGTGACTTATCATGCACTGATCACGTGACTGATCATGCACTGATCACGTGACTGATCATGCACTGATCACGTGGCTATCATGCACTACTCACGTGGCTGATCATGCAATGATCATGTAGCTACCATGTACTGGTCACGTGACTGATCATACACCCATCAGGTGACTGATCATGCACTGATCACGTGGCTATCATGCACTGATCACGTGGCTGATCATGCACTGATCACGTGCCTGATCATGCACTGATCACGTGACTGATCATGCACTGATCACATGGCTATCATGCACTGATCACGTGGCTGATCATGCACTGATCACGTGGCTGATCATGCACTGATACCGTGACTGAGCATGGACTGATCACATGACTATCATGTAGTGATCACGTGACTTAATGGCACTGATCATGTGACTGATCATGCGCTGATCATGTTTGCTATCATACACTGATCATGTGCCTCTGGAGGCAATAAACAAAGAGCTGAGTAGGCACGAATCAAACAGTCAGCAGGCAATAATCATGGAACTCAGCTGTGAGGAATCATGCTGCTCAGCTGGCAATAATCAAGCAGCTGAGCAGGCAGGAATTACTCAGCACAGCTGATAATTGTCAAGCAGATGACAGGCAGGAATCCTGCAGCTCAGCTGGCAATTGTCAAGCAGATGAGCAGACGGTAATCACGCAGCTCAGCAGGCCCAGATCACGTGACTGAGCATGCACTGTTCACGTGGCTGATCATACACTGATCACGTGACTGATCATGCACTGATCACGTGGCTATCATGCACTGATCACGTGGCTGATCATACACTGATCACGTGACTGATCATGCACTGATCACGTGGCTATCATGCACTGATCACGTGGCTGATCATGCACTGATCACGTGGCTGATCATGCACTGATCACGTGCCTGATCATGCACTGATCACGTGACTGATCATGCACTGATCACGTGGCTATCATGCACTGATCACGTGGCTGATCATGCACTGATCACGTGGCTGATCATGCACTGATACCGTGACTGAGCATGGACTGATCACATGACTATCATGTAGTGATCACGTGACTTAATGGCGCTGATCATGTGACTGATCATGCGCTGATCATGTTTGCTATCATACACTGATCATGTGCCTCTGGAGGCAATAAACAAAGAGCTGAGTAGGCACGAATCAAACAGTCAGCAGGCAATAATCATGGAACTCAGGTGTGAGGAATCATGCTGCTCAGCTGGCAATAATCAAGCAGCTGAGCAGGCAGGAATTACGCAGCACAGCTGATAATTGTCAAGCAGATGACAGGCAGGAATCGTGCAGCTCAGCTGGCAATTGTCAAGCAGATGAGCAGACAGTAATCACGCAGCTCAGCAGGCCCTGATCACGTGACTGAGCATGCACTGTTCACGTGGCTGATCATACACTGATCACGTGACTGATCATGCACTGATCACGTGGCTATCATGCACTGATCACGTGGCTGATCATACACTGATCACGTGACTGATCATGCACTGATCACGTGGCTATCATGCACTGATCACGTGGCTGATCATGCACTGATCACGTGGCTGATCATGCACTGATCACGTGGCTGATCATGCACTGATCACGTGACTGATCATGCACTGATCACGTGGCTGATCATGCACTGATCACGTGGCTATCATGCACTGATCACGTGGCTGATCATGCACTGATCACGTGACTGATCATGCACTGATCACTGGCTATCATGCACTCATCACTGGCTATCATGCACTGATCACGTGGCTGATCATGCACTGATCACGTGACTGATCATGCACTGATCACGTCTATATCATGCACTGATCACGTGACTGATCATGCACTGATCACGTGGATGATCATGCACTGATCACGTGACTGATCATGCACTGATCACGTGGCTATCATGCACTGATCACGTGGCTGATCATGCACTGATCACGTAGCTACCATGCACTGATCACGTGACTGATCATGCACTGATCACGTGGCTGATCATGCACTGATCACGTGGCTATCATGCACTGATCACGTGGCTGATCATGCACTGATCACGTAGCTACATGCACTGATCACGTGACTGATCATGCACTGATCACGTGACTGATCATGCACTGATCACGTGGCTGATCATGCACTGATCAGTGGCTATCATGCACTGATCACGTGGCTGATCATGCACTGATCACGTGACTGATCATGCACTGATCACTGGCTATCATGCACTGATTCACTGGCTATCATGCACTGATCACGTGGCTGATCATGCACTGATCACGTGACTGATCATGCACTGATCACGTCTATATCATGCACTGATCACATGACTGCCATGCACTGATCACGTGGATGATCATACACTGATCATGTGACTGATCATGCACTGATCACGTGGCTATCATGCACTGATCACGTGGCTGATCATGCACTGATCACGTAGCTATCATGCACTGGTCACGTGACTGATCATGCACTGATCACGTAATTGATCATGCACTGATCACGTGACTTATCATGCACTGATCACGTGACTGATCATGCACTGATCACGTGACTGATCATGCACTGATCACGTGGCTATCATGCACTACTCACGTGGCTGATCATGCAATGATCATGTAGCTACCATGTACTGGTCACGTGACTGATCATACACCCATCAGGTGACTGATCATGCACTGATCACGTGGCTATCATGCACTGATCACGTGGCTGATCATGCACTGATCACCTGCCTGATCATGCACTGATCACGTGACTGATCATGCACTGATCACATGGCTATCATGAACTGATCACCTGGCTGATCATGCACTGATCACGTGGCTGATCATGCACTGATACCGTGACTGAGCATGGACTGATCACATGACTATCATGTAGTGATCACGTGACTTAATGGCGCTGATCATGTGACTGATCATGCGCTGATCATGTTTGCTATCATACACTGATCATGTGCCTCTGGAGGCAATAAACAAAGAGCTGAGTAGGCACGAATCAAACAGTCAGCAGGCAATAATCATGGAACTCAGGTGTGAGGAATCATGCTGCTCAGCTGGCAATAATCAAGCAGCTGAGCAGGCAGGAATTACGCAGCACAGCTGACAATTGTCAAGCAGATGACAGGCAGGAATCGTGCAGCTCAGCTGGCAATTGTCAAGCAGATGAGCAGACAGTAATCACGCAGCTCAGCAGGCCCAGATCACGTGACTGAGCATGCACTGTTCACGTGGCTGATCATACACTGATCACGTAACTGATCATGCACTGATCACGTGGCTATCATGCACTGATCACGTGGCTGATCATACACTGTTCACGTGTTTGACCATGCACTGATCACGTGGCTGATCATACACTGCTCACGTAACTGATCATGCACTGATCACGTGGCTGATCATGCACTGATCAGTGGCTGATCATGCACTGATCACGTGGCTGATCATGCACTGATCACGTGACTGATCATGCACTGATCACTGGCTATCATGCACTCATTAACTGGCTATCATGCACTGATCACGTGGCTGATCATACACTGATCACGTGACTGATCATGCACTGATCACGTCTATATCATGCACTGATCACGTGACTGATCATGCACTGATCACCCGGATGATCATGCACTGATCATGCGACTGATCATGCACTGATCACGTGGCTATCATGCACTGCTCACGTGGCTGTTCATGCAATGATCACGTAGCTACCATGTACTGGTCACGTGACTGATCATGCACTGATCACGTGGCTGATCATGCACTGATCACGTGGCTATCATGCACTGATCACGTGGCTGATCATGCAATGATCACGTAGCTACATGTACTGGTCACGTGACTGATCATGCACTGATCACGTAACTGATCATGCACTGATCACGTGGCTGATCATGCACTGATCAGTGGCTATCATGCACTGATCACGTGGCTGATCATGCACTGATCACGTGACTGATCATGCACTGATCACTGGCTATCATGCACTGATTCACTGGCTATCATGCACTGATCACGTGGCTGATCATGCACTGATCACGTGACTGATCATGCACTGATCACGTCTATATCATGCACTGATCACGTGACTGATCATGCACTGATCACGCGGATGATCATACACTGATCATGTGACTGATCATGCACTGATCACGTGGCTATCATGCACTGATCACGTGGCTGATCATGCAATGATCACGTAGCTATCATGCACTGGTCACGTGACTGATCATGCACTGATCACGTAATTGATCATGCACTGATCACGTGACTTATCATGCACTGTTAACGTGACTGATCATGCACTGATCACGTGACTGATCATGCACTGATCACGTGGCTATCATGCACTACTCACGTGGCTGATCATGCAATGATCATGTAGCTACCATGTACTGGTCACGTGACTGATCATACACCCATCAGGTGACTGATCATGCACTGATCACGTGGCTATCATGCACTGATCACGTGGCTGATCATGCACTGATCACCTGCCTGGTCATGCACTGATCACGTGACAAATCATGCACTGATCACATGGCTATCATGAACTGATCACGTGGCTGATCATGCACTGATCACGTGGCTGATCATGCACTGATACCGTGACTGAGCATGGACTGATCACATGACTATCATGTAGTGATCACGTGACTTAATGGCGCTGATCATGTGACTGATCATGCGCTGATCATGTTTGCTATCATACACTGATCATGTGCCTCTGGAGGCAATAAACAAAGAGCTGAGTAGGCACGAATCAAACAGTCAGCAGGCAATAATCATGGAACTCAGCTGTGAGGAATCATGCTGCTCAGCTGGCAATAATCAAGCAGCTGAGCAGGCAGGAATTACGCAGCACAGCTGATAATTGTCAAGCAGATGACAGGCAGGAATCGTGCAGCTCAGCTGGCAATTGTCAAGCAGATGAGCAGACAGTAATCACGCAGCTCAGCAGGCCCAGATCACGTGACTGAGCATGCACTGATCACGTGGCTGATCATGCACTGATCACGTAACTGATCATGCACTGATCACGTGGCTATCATGCACTGATCACGTGGCTGATCATACAATGCTCACGTAACTGATCATGCACTGATCACGTGGCTATCATGCACTGATCACGTGGCTGATCATGCACTGATCACGTGGCTGATCATGCACTGATCACGTGGCTGATCATGCACTGATCACGTGACTGATCATGCACTGATCACGTGGCTGATCATGCACTGATCACGTGGCTATCATGCACTGATCACGTGGCTGATCATACACTGATCACGTGACTGATCATGCACTGATCACTGGCTATCATGCACTCATTAACTGGCTATCATGCACTGATCACGTGGCTGATCATGCACTGATCACGTGACTGATCATGCACTGATCACGTCTATATCATGCACTGATCACGTGACTGCCCATGCACTGATCACCCGGATGATCATGCACTGATCATGTGACTGATCATGCACTGATCACGTGGCTATCATGCACTGATCACGTGGCTGATCATGCAATGATCACGTAGCTACCATGTACTGGTCACGTGACTGATCATGCACTGATCACGTGGCTATCATGCACTGATCACGTGGCTATCATGCACTGATCACGTGGCTGATCATGCACTGATCACGTAGCTATCATGCACTGGTCACGTGACTGATCATGCACTGATCACGTGGCTGATCATGCACTGATCACGTGACTTATCATGCACTGATCACGTGACTGATCATGCACTGATCACGTGACTGATCATGCACTGATCACGTGGCTATCATGCACTACTCACGTGGCTGATCATGCAATGATCATGTAGCTACCATGTACCGGTCACGTGACTGATCATACACCCATCAGGTGACTGATCATGCACTGATCACGTGGCTATCATGCACTGATCACGTGGCTGATCATGCACTGATCACCTGCCTGGTCATGCACTGATCACGTGACAAATCATGCACTGATCACATAGCTATCATGAACTGATCACGTGGCTGATCATGCACTGATCACGTGGCTGATCATGCACTGATACCGTGACTGAGCATGGACTGATCACATGACTATCATGTAGTGATCACGTGACTTAATGGCGCTGATCATGTGACTGATCATGCGCTGATCATGTTTGCTATCATACACTGATCATGTGCCTCTGGAGGCAATAAACAAAGAGCTGAGTAGGCACGAATCAAACAGTCAGCAGGCAATAATCATGGAACTCAGGTGTGAGGAATCATGCTGCTCAGCTGGCAATAATCAAGCAGCTGAGCAGGCAGGAATTACGCAGCACAGCTGATAATTGTCAAGCAGATGACAGGCAGGAATCGTGCAGCTCAGCTGGCAATTGTCAAGCAGATGAGCAGACAGTAATCACGCAGCTCAGCAGGCCCAGATCACGTGACTGAGCATGCACTGTTCACGTGGCTGATCATACACTGATCACGTAACTGATCATGCACTGATCACGTGGCTATCATGCACTGATCACGTGGCTGATCATACACTGCTCACGTGACTGATCATGCACTGATCACGTGGCTATCATGCACTGATCACGTGGCTGATCATGCACTGATCACGTGACTGATCATGCACTGATCACGTGGCTATCATGCACTGATCACGTGGCTGATCATGCACTGATCACGTGTCTGATCATGCACTGATCACGTGGCTGATCATGCACTGATCACGTAACTGATCATGCACTGATCACGTGGCTGATCATGCACTGATCACGTGGCTATCATGCACTGATCACGTGGCTGATCATGCACTGATCACGTGACTGATCATGCACTGATCACTGGCTATCATGCACTCATTAACTGGCTATCATGCACTGATCACGTGGCTGATCATACACTGATCACGTGACTGATCATGCACTGATCACGTCTATATCATGCACTGATCACGACTGATCATGCACTGATCACGTGGATGATCATGCACTGATCATGTGACTGATCATGCACTGATCACGTGGCTATCATGCACTGATCACTGGCTGATCATGCACTGATCACGTAGCTACCATGCACTGATCACGTGACTGATCATGCACTGATCACGTAATTGATCATGCACTGATCACGTGACTTATCATGCACTGATCACGTGACTGATCATGCACTGATCACGTGACTGATCATGCACTGATCACGTGGCTATCATGCACTACTCACGTGGCTGATCATGCAATGATCATGTAGCTACCATGTACTGGTCACGTGACTGATCATACACCCATCAGGTGACTGATCATGCACTGATCACGTGGCTATCATGCACTGATCACGTGGCTGATCATGCACTGATCACCTGCCTGGTCATGCACTGATCACGTGACAAATCATGCACTGATCACATAGCTATCATGAACTGATCACCTGGCTGATCATGCACTGATCACGTGGCTGATCATGCACTGATACCGTGACTGAGCATGGACTGATCACATGACTATCATGTAGTGATCACGTGACTTAATGGCGCTGATCATGTGACTGATCATGCGCTGATCATGTTTGCTATCATACACTGATCATGTGCCTCTGGAGGCAATAAACAAAGAGCTGAGTAGGCACGAATCAAACAGTCAGCAGGCAATAATCATGGAACTCAGGTGTGAGGAATCATGCTGCTCAGCTGGCAATAATCAAGCAGCTGAGCAGGCAGGAATTACGCAGCACAGCTGACAATTGTCAAGCAGATGACAGGCAGGAATCGTGCAGCTCAGCTGGCAATTGTCAAGCAGATGAGCAGACAGTAATCACGCAGCTCAGCAGGCCCAGAACACGTGACTGAGCATGCACTGTTCACGTGGCTGATCATACACTGATCACGTAACTGATCATGCACTGATCACGTGGCTATCATGCACTGATCACGTGGCTGATCATACACTGATCACGTGACTGATCATGCACTGATCACGTGGCTGATCATGCACTGATCACGTGGCTGATCATGCACTGATCACGTGGCTGATCATGCACTGATCACGTGGCTGATCATGCACTGATCACGTAACTGATCATGCACTGATCACGTGGCTGATCATGCACTGATCAGTGGCTATCATGCACTGATCACGTGGCTGATCATACACTGATCACGTGACTGATCATGCACTGATCACTGGCTATCATGCACTCATCACTGGCTATCATGCACTGATCACGTGGCTGATCATACACTGATCACGTGACTGATCATGCACTGATCACGTCTATATCATGCACTGATCACGTGACTGATCATGCACTGATCACGCGGATGATCATGCACTGATCATGTGACTGATCATGCACTGATCACGTGGCTATCATGCACTGATCACGTGGCTGATCATGCATGATCACGTAGCTACCATGTACTGGTCACGTGACTGATCATGCACTGATCACGTGGCTGATCATGCACTGATCACGTGGCTATCATGCACTGATCACGTGGCTGATCATGCAATGATCACGTAGCTATCATGCACTGATCACGTGACTGATCATGCACTGATCACGTAATTGATCATGCACTGATCACGTGACTGATCATGCACTGATCACGTGACTGATCATGCACTGATCACGTGACTGATCATGCACTGATCACGTGGCTATCATGCACTATCACGTGGCTGATCATGCAATGATCACGTAGCTACCATGTACTGGTCACGTGACTGATCATGCACTGATCACGTGACTGATCATGCACTGATCACGTGGCTATCATGCACTGATCACGTGGCTGATCATGCACTGATCACGTGACTGATCATGCACTGATCACGTGACTGATCATGCACTGATCACGTAGCTATCATGCACTGATCACGTGGCTGATCATGCACTGATCACGTGGCTGATCATGCACTGATCACGTGGCTGATCATGCACTGATCAGTGGCTATCATGCACTGATCACGTGGCTGATCATGCACTGATCACGTGACTGATCATGCACTGATCACTGGCTATCATGCACTGATCACTGGCTATCATGCACTGATCACGTGGCTGATCATGCACTGATCACGTGACTGATCATGCACTGATCACGTCTATATCATGCACTGATCACATGACTGATCATGCACTGATCACGTGGATGATCATACACTGATCATGTGACTGATCATGCACTGATCACGTGGCTATCATGCACTGATCACGTGGCTGATCATGCACTGATCACGTAGCTATCATGCACTGGTCACGTGACTGATCATGCACTGATCACGTAATTGATCATGCACTGATCACGTGACTGATCATGCACTGATCACGTGACTGATCATGCACTGATCACGTGGCTATCATGCACTACTCACGTGGCTGATCATGCAATGATCATGTAGCTACCATGTACTGGTCACGTGACTGATCATACACCCATCAGGTGACGGATCATGCACTGATCACGTGGCTATCATGCACTGATCACGTGGCTGATCATGCACTGATCACCTGCCTGGTCATGCACTGATCACGTGACTGATCATGCACTGATCACATGGCTATCATGAACTGATCACGTGGCTGATCATGCACTGATCACGTGGCTGATCATGCACTGATACCGTGACTGAGCTTGGACTGATCACATGACTATCATGTAGTGATCACGTGACTTAATGGCGCTGATCATGTGACTGATCATGCACTGATCATGTTTGCTATCATACACTGATCATGTGCCTCTGGAGGCAATAAACAAAGAGCTGAGTAGGCACGAATCAAACAGTCAGCAGGCAATAATCATGGAACTCAGCTGTGAGGAATCATGCTGCTCAGCTGGCAATAATCAAGCAGCTGAGCAGGCAGGAATTACGCAGCACAGCTGACAATTGTCAAGCAGATGACAGGCAGGAATCGTGCAGCTCAGCTGGCAATTGTCAAGCAGATGAGCAGACAGTAATCACGCAGCTCAGCAGGCCCTGATCACGTGACTGAGCATGCACTGTTCACGTGGCTGATCATACACTGATCACGTGACTGATCATGCACTGATCACGTGGCTATCATGCACTGATCACGTGGCTGATCATACACTGATCACGTAACTGATCATGCACTGATCACGTGGCTATCATGCACTGATCACGTGGCTGATCATGCACTGATCACGTGGCTGATCATGCACTGATCACGTGGCTGATCATGCACTGATCACGTGACTGATCATGCACTGATCACGTGGCTGATCATGCACTGATCACGTGGCTATCATGCACTGATCACGTGGCTGATCATGCACTGATCACGTGACTGATCATGCACTGATCACTGGCTATCATGCACTCATTCACTGGCTATCATGCACTGATCACGTGGCTGATCATGCACTGATCACGTGACTGATCATGCACTGATCACGTCTATATCATGCACTGATCACATGACTGCCCATGCACTGATCACGTGGATGATCATACACTGATCATGCGACAGATCATGCACTGATCACGTGGCTATCATGCACTGATCACGTGGCTGATCATGCACTGATCACGTAGCTACCATGTACTGATCACGTGACTGATCATGCACTGATCACGTGACTGATCATGCACTGATCACGTGACTTATCATGCACTGATCACGTGACTGATCATGCACTGATCACGTGACTGATCATGCACTGATCACGTGGCTATCATGCACTGATCACGTGGCTGATCATGCAACTGATCATGTAGGAACCATGTACTGTCACGTGACTGATCATGCACTGATCACGTAATTGATCATGCACTGATCACGTGGCTCATCATGCACTGATCACGTGGCTGATCATACACTGATCACGTGACTGATCATGCACTGATCACGTGACTATCATGCACTGATCACGTGGCTATCATGCACTGATCACGTGGCTGATCATGCACTGATCACGTGGCTGATCATGCACTGATCACGTGACTGATCATGCACTGATCACGTGGCTATCATGCACTGATCACGTGGCTATCATGCACTGATATCATGCACTGATCACGTGGCTGATCATGCACTGATCACGTGACTGATCATGCACTGATCACGTGGCTGATCATGCACTGATCACGTGACTGATCATGCACTGATCACGTGACTGATCATGCACTGATCACGTGGCTGATCATGCACTGATCACGTGACTGATCATGCACTGATCACGTGACTGATCATGCACTGATCACGTGACTGATCATGCACTGATCACGTGGCTGATCATGCACTGATCACGTGGCTGATCATGCACTGATCACGTGACTGATCATGCACTGATCACGTGACTGATCATGCACTGATCAGTGGCTATCATGCACTGATCACGTGGCTGATCATGCACTGATCACGTGACTGATCATGCACTGATCACTGGCTATCATGCACTGATCACGTGGCTATCATGCACTGATCACGTGGCTGATCATGCACTGATCACGTGACTGATCATGCACTGATCACGTCTATATCATGCACTGATCACGTGACTGATCATGCACTGATCACCGGCTGATCATACACTGATCACGTGACTGATCATGCACTGATCACGTGGCTATCATGCACTGATCACGTGGCTGATCATGCACTGATCACGTAGCTATCATGCACTGATCACGTGACTGATCATGCACTGATCACGTAATTGATCATGCACTGATCACGTGACTGATCATGCACTGATCACGTGACTGATCATGCACTGATCACGTGACTGATCATGCACTGATCACGTGGCTATCATGCACTGATCACGTGGCTGATCATGCAATGATCACGTAGCTACCATGCACTGGTCACGTGACTGATCATGCACTGATCACGTAACTGATCATGCACTGATCACGTGGCTGATCATGCACTGATCACGTGGCTGATCATGCACTGATCACGTGACTGATCATGCACTGATCACGTGACTGATCATGCACTGATCACGTGACTGATCATGCACTGATCACGTGACAAATCATGCACTGATCACATGGCTATCATGAACTGATCACGTGGCTGATCATGCACTGATCACGTGGCTGATCATGCACTGATACCGTGACTGAGCATGGACTGATCACATGACTATCATGTAGTGATCACGTGACTTAATGGCGCTGATCATGTGACTGATCATGCACTGATAATGTTTGCTATCATATACTGATCATGTGCCTCTGGAGGCAATAAACAAAGAGCTGAGTAGGCACGAATCAAACAGTCAGCAGGCAATAATCATGGAACTCAGCTGTGAGGAATCATGCTGCTCAGCTGGCAATAATCAAGCAGCTGAGCAGGCAGGAATTACGCAGCACAGCTGGCAATTGTCAAGCAGATGACAGGCAGGAATCGTGCAGCTCAGCTGGCAATTGTCAAGCAGATGAGCAGACAGTAATCACGCAGCTCAGCAGGCCCTGATCACGTGACTGAGCAGGCACTGTTCACGTGGCTGATCATACACTGATCACGTGATGATCATGCACTGATCACTTGGATATCATGCACTGATCACGTGGCTGATCATACACTGTTCACGTGTCTGACCATGCACTGATCACGTGGCTGATCATACACTGCTCACGTAACTGATCATGCACTGATCACGTGGCTATCATGCACTGATCACGTGGCTGATCATGCACTGATCACGTGGCTGATCACACATGTCACGTGACATATCATGCACTGATCACGTGGCACTCATGCACTGATCACGTGGCTGATCATACTGATCACGTAACTGATCATGCACACATCACGTGGCTATCATGCACTGATCACGTGGCTTCATGCAATGATCACGTAGCTACCATATACTGTCACGTGACTGATCATGCACTGATCACGAATGATCATGCACTGATCACGTGACTGATCATGCACTGATCACGGACTGATCATGCACTGATCACGTGGCTATCATGCACTGATCACGTGGCTGATCATGCAACGATCACCATGTACTGGTCACTGATCATGCACTGATCACGTAATTGATCATGCACTGATCACGTGGCTCATCATGCACTGATCACGTGGCTGATCACACTCACGTGACTGATCATGCACTGATCACGCTGATCATCATGACACGCTATCATGCACTGATCACGTGATATCATGCACTGATCACGTGGCTGATCACACTGATCACGTGACTGATCATGCACTGATCACGTGGCTATCATGCACTGATCACGCTATCATGCACTGATATCATGCACTGATCACGTGGCTGATCATGCACTGATCACGTGACTGATCATGCACTGATCACGTGGCTGATCATGCACTGATCACGTGACTGATCATGCACTGATCACGTGACTGATCATGCACTGATCACGTGGCTGATCATGCACTGATCACGTGACTGATCATGCACTGATCACGTGACTGATCATGCACTGATCACGTGACTGATCATGCACTGATCACGTGGCTGATCATGCACTGATCACGTGGCTGATCATGCACTGATCACGTGACTGATCATGCACTGATCACGTGACTGATCATGCACTGATCAGTGGCTATCATGCACTGATCACGTGGCTGATCATGCACTGATCACGTGACTGATCATGCACTGATCACTGGCTATCATGCACTGATCACGTGGCTATCATGCACTGATCACGTGGCTGATCATCACTGATCACGTGACTGATCATGCACTGATCACGTCTATATCATGCACTGATCACATGACTGATCATGCACTGATCACGGCTGATCATGCACTGATCACGTGACTGATCATGCACTGATCACGTGGCTATCATGCACTGATCACGTGGCTGATCATGCACTGATCACGCTACCATGCACTGATCACGTGACTGATCATGCACTGATCACGTAATTGATCATGCACTGATCACGTGACTTATCATGCACTGATCACGTGACTGATCATGCACTGATCACGTGACTGATCATGCACTGATCACGTGGCTATCATGCACTGATCACGTGGCTGATCATGCAATGATCACGTAGCTACCATGTACTGTCACGTGACTGATCATGCACTGATCACGTAACTGATCATGCACTGATCACGTGGCTGATCATGCACTGATCACGTGGCTGATCATGCACTGATCACGTGACTGATCATGCACTGATCACGTGACTGATCATGCACTGATCACGTGACTGATCATGCACTGATCACGTGACAAATCATGCACTGATCACATGGCTATCATGAACTGATCACGTGGCTGATCATGCACTGATCACGTGGCTGATCATGCACTGATACCGTGACTGAGCATGGACTGATCACATGACTATCATGTAGTGATCACGTGACTTAATGGCGCTGATCATGTGACTGATCATGCACTGATAATGTTTGCTATCATACACTGATCATGTGCCTCTGGAGGCAATAAACAAAGAGCTGAGTAGGCACGAATCAAACAGTCAGCAGGCAATAATCATGGAACTCAGCTGTGAGGAATCATGCTGCTCAGCTGGCAATAATCAAGCAGCTGAGCAGGAGGAATTACGCAGCACAGCTGGCAATTGTCAAGCAGATGACAGGCAGGAATCGTGCAGCTCAGCTGGCAATTGTCAAGCAGATGAGCAGACAGTAATCACGCAGCTCAGCAGGCCCTGATCACGTGACTGAGCATGCACTGTTCACGTGGCTGATCATACACTGATCACGTGATGATCATGCACTGATCACTTGGATATCATGCACTGATCACGTGGCTGATCATACACTGTTCACGTGTCTGACCATGCACTGATCACGTGGCTGATCATACAGTGCTCAGGTAACTGATCATGCACTGATCACGTGGCTATCATGCACTGATCACGTGGCTGAACATGCACTGTTCACGTGGCTGATCACACACCTGTAACGTGACATATCATGCACTGATCACGTGGCACTCATGCACTGATGACGTGGCTGATCATACTCTGCTCACGTAACTGATCATGCACACATCACGTGGCTATCATGCACTGCTTACGTGGCTCGTCATGGAATGATCACATAGCTACCATATACTGGTCACGTGACTGATCATGCACAGATCACGTAAATGATCATGCACTGTTCACGTGACTGATCATGCACTGATCACGTGACTGATCATGCACTGATCACGTGGCTGATCACACACTGATCACGTGACTGATCATGCACTGATCACGTGGCTATCATGCACTGATCACGTGGCTGATCATGCACTGATCACGTGGCTGATCATGCACTGATCACGTGGCTATCATGCACTGATCACGTGACTGATCATGCACTGATCACGTGGCTGATCATGCACTGATCACGTGACTGATCATGCACTGATCACGTGGTGATCATGCACTGATCACGTGACTGATCATGCACTGATCACGTGGCTATCATGCACTGATCACGTGGCTGATCATGCAATGATCACGTAGCTACCATGCACTGATCACGTGACTGATCATGCACTGATCACGTAACTGATCATGCACTGATCACGTGGCTGATCATGCACTGATCACGTGGCTGATCATGCACTGATCACGTGACTGATCATGCACTGATCACGTGACTGATCATGCACTGATCACGTGGCTATCATGCACTGATCACGTGGCTGATCATGCACTGATCACGTGCCTGATCATGCACTGATCACGTGACTGATCATGCACTGATCACGTGACTGATCATGCACTGATCACGTGGCTATCATGCACTGATCACGTGGCTGATCATGCACTGATCACGTGGCTATCATGCACTGATCACGTGACTGATCATGCACTGATCACGTGACTGATCATGCACTGATCACGTGGCTATCATGCACTGATCACGTGGCTGATCATGCACTGATCACGTGCCTGATCATGCACTGATCACGTGACTGATCATGCACTGATCACGTGCTGATCATGCACTGATCACGTGGCTGATCATGCACTACTCACGTGGCTGATCATGCAATGATCATGTAGCTACCATGTACAGGTCACGTGAATGATCATACACCCATCAGGTGACTGATCATGCACTGATCACGTGGCTATCATGCACTGATCACGAGACTGATCATGCACTGATCACGTCTATATCATGCACTGATCACATGACTGCCCATGCACTGATCACGTGGATGATCATACACTAATCATGTGACAGATCATGCACTGATCACGTGGCTGATCATGCACTGATACCGTGACTGAGCATGGACTGATCACATGACTATCATGTAGTGATCACGTGACTTAATGGCGCTGATCATGTGACTGATCATGCGCTGATCATGTTTGCTATCATACACTGATCATGTGCCTCTGGAGGCAATAAACAAAGAGCTGAGTAGGCACGAATCAAACAGTCAGCAGGCAATAATCATGGAACTCAGGTGTGAGGAATCATGCTGCTCAGCTGGCAATAATCAAGCAGCTGAGCAGGCAGGAATTACGCAGCACAGCTGGCAATTGTCAAGCAGATGACAGGCAGGAATCGTGCAGCTCAGCTGGCAATTGTCAAGCAGATGAGCAGACAGTAATCACGCAGCTCAGCAGGCCCAGATCACGTGACTGAGCATGCACTGTTCACGTGGCTGATCATACACTGATCACGTGACTGATCATGCACTGATCACGTGGCTATCATGCACTGATCACGTGGCTGATCATACACTGTTCACGTGTCTGACCATGCACTGATCACGTGGCTGATCATACACTGCTCACGTAACTGATCATGCACTGATCACGTGGCTGATCATGCACTGATCACGTGGCTATCATGCACTGATCACGTGGCTGATCATGCACTGATCACGTGACTGATCATGCACTGATCATCTGGCTATCATGCACTCATTAACTGGCTATCATGCACTGATCACGTGGCTGATCATGCACTGATCACGTGACTGATCATGCACTGATCACGTCTATATCATGCACTGATCACGTGACTGATCATGCACTGATCACGTGGATGATCATACACTGATCATGACTGATCATGCACTGATCACGTGGCTATCATGCACTGATCACGTGGCTGATCATGCAATGATCACGTAGCTACCATGTACTGGTCACGTGACTGATCATGCACTGATCACGTAATTGATCATGCACTGATCACGTGACTTATCATGCACTGATCACGTGACTGATCATGCACTGATCACGTGACTGATCATGCACTGATCACGTGGCTATCATGCACTACTCACGTGGCTGATCATGCAATGATCATGTAGCTACCATGTACTGGTCACGTGACTGATCATACACCCATCAGGTGACTGATCATGCACTGATCACGTGGCTATCATGCACTGATCACGTGGCTGATCATGCACTGATCACCTGCCTGGTCATGCACTGATCACGTGACTGATCATGCACTGATCACATGGCTATCATGAACTGATCACGTGGCTGATCATGCACTGATCACGTGGCTGATCATGCACTGATACCGTGACTGAGCATGGACTGATCACATGACTATCATGTAGTGATCACGTGACTTAATGGCGCTGATCATGTGACTGATCATGCACTGATCATGTTTGCTATCATACACTGATCATGTGCCTCTGGAGGCAATAAACAAAGAGCTGAGTAGGCACGAATCAAACAGTCAGCAGGCAATAATCATGGAACTCAGGTGTGAGGAATCATGCTGCTCAGCTGGCAATAATCAAGCAGCTGAGCAGGCAGGAATTACGCAGCACAGCTGGCAATTGTCAAGCAGATGAGCAGACAGTAATCACGCAGCTCAGCAGGCCCTGATCACGTGACTGAGCAGGCACTGTTCACGTGGCTGATCATACACTGATCACGTGATGATCATGCACTGATCACTTGGATATCATGCACTGATCACGTGGCTGATCATACACTGTTCACGTGTCTGACCATGCACTGATCACGTGGCTGATCATACACTGCTCACGTAACTGATCATGCACTGATCACGTGGCTATCATGCACTGATCACGTGTCTGAACATGCACTGTTCACGTGGCTGATCACACACCTGTCACGTGACATATCATGCACTGATCACGTGGCACTCATGCACTGATCACGTGGCTGATCATACTCTGATCACGTAACTCATCATGCACACATCACGTGGCTATCATGCACTGCTCACGTGGCTCGTTATGGAATGATCACATAGCTACCATATACTGGTCACGTGACTGATCATGCACAGATCACGTAAATGATCATGCACTGTTCACGTGACTGATCATGTACTGATCACGTGACTGATCATGCACTGATCACGTGGCTATCATTCTCTGCTCACGTGGCTGATCATGCAACGATCACGTAGCAACCATGTACTGGTCACGTGACTGATCATGCACTGATCACGTAATTGATCCTGCACTGATCACGTGGCTCATCATGCCCTGATCATGTGGCTCATCATGCACTGATCACGTGGCTTTCCTGCACTGATCACGTGGATATCATGCACTGATCATGTGGCTGATCACACACGTATCACGTGACTGATCATGCACTGCTCACGTGGCTGATCATGCAATGATCACACAGCTACCATGTACTGGTCACATGACTGATCATGCACTGATCACATAATTGATCATGCACTGATCACCTGGCTTATCATGCATTGATCATGTGACTGATCATGTGCTGTTCATGTTTGGTGTCACACACTGATCATGTGCCTCTGGAGGCAATGAACATAGAGCTGAGTAGGCAGGAATCAGTCAGCATGCTATAATCATGGAACTCAGCTCTGAGAAATCATGCTGCTCAGCTGGCAATAATCAAGTAGATGAGCAGGCAGGAATTACGCAGCACAGGTGGCAATTGTCAAGCAGATGACAGGCAGGAATCGTGCAGCTCAGCTGGCAATTGTCAAGCAGATGAGCAGACAGTAATCACGCAGCTCAGCAGGCCCTGATCACGTGACTGAGCATGCACTGTTCACATGGCTGGTCACACACCTATCACGTGACTGATCATGCACTGATCACGTGACTGATCATGCACTGATCACGTAGCTATCTAGCACTGATCACGTGGCTGATCATACACTCATCACAGGACTGATTGTGCACTGATCACGGCGCTATCATGCATTGACTACATGACTCATCATGCACTGATCACGTGGATGATCATGCACTGATCACGTGACTGACCATGTACTGATCACGTGACTGATCAGTCACTGATCACATGGCTGATCATGCACTGATCACGTGGCTATCATGCACTGCTCAGGTGGCTGATCAGGCAATGATCAAGTAGCTACCATGTACTGGTCACGTGACTGATCATGCACTGATCACGTAATTGATCATGCACTGATCACGTGACTGATCATGCACTGATCACGTGACTGATCATGCACTGATCACGTGACTGATCATGCACTGATCACGTGGCTGATCATGCACTGATCACGTGGCTGGACATACACTGATCACGTGGCTGATCATGCATTGATCACACAGCTACCATGTACTTGTCACTTGACTGATCATGCACTGATCACGTGACTGATCATGCACTGATCACGTGGCTATCATGCACTACTCACGTGGCTGATCATGCAATGATCATGTAGCTACCATGTACAGGTCACGTGAATGATCATACACCCATCAGGTGACTGATCATGCACTGATCACGTGGCTATCCTGCACTGATCACATGACTGATCATGCACTGATCACGTCTATCTCATGCACTGATCACATGACTGCCCATGCACTGATCACGTGGATGATCATACACTAATCATGTGACAGATCATGCACTGATCACGTGGCTGATCATGCACTGATACCGTGACTGAGCTTGGACTGATCACATGACTATCATGTAGTGATCACGTGACTTAATGGCGCTGATCATGTGACTGATCATGCGCTGATCATGTTTGCTATCATACACTGATCATGTGCCTCTGGAGGCAATTAACAAAGAGCTGAGTAGGCACGAATCAAACAGTCAGCAGGCAATAATCATGGAACTCAGGTGTGAGGAATCATGCTGCTCAGCTGGCAATAATCAAGCATCTGAGCAGGCAGGAATTACGCAGCACAGCTGACAATTGTCAAGCAGATGACAGGCAGGAATCGTGCAGCTCAGCTGGCAATTGTCAAGCAGATAAGCAGACTGTAATCACGCAGCTCAGCAGGCCCAGATCACGTGACTGAGCATGCACTGTTCACGTGGCTCATCATACACTGCTCACGTAACTGATAATGCACTGATCACGTGGCTATCATGCACTGATCACGTGGCTGATCATACACTGTTCACGTGTCTGACCATGCACTGATCACGTGGCTGATCATACACTGATCACGAGACTGATCATGCACTAATCACGTCTATATCATGCACTGATCACATGACTGATCATGCACTGATCACGTGGATGATCATACACTGATCACGTGACTAATCATGCACTGATCATGTGGCTATCATGCACTGCTCACGCGGCTGTTCATGCAATGATCACGTAGCTACCATGTACTGGTCACGTGGCTGATCATGCACTGATCACGTAACTGATCATGCACTGATCAGGTGACTTATCATGCACTCTTAACGTGAGTGATCATGCACTGATCACGTGACTGATCATGCACTGATCTCGTGGCTATCATGCACTGATCACGTGGCTGATCATGCACTGATCACGTAGCTACCATGTACTGATCACGTGACTGATCATGCACTGATCACGTGGCTATCATGCACTGATCACTTGGCTGGTCATACACTGATCACGTGCCTGGTCATGCACAGATTACATGACTGATCATGCACTGATCACGTGACTGATCATGCACTGATCACGTGGCTATCATGCACTACTCACGTGGCTGATCATGCAATGATCATGTAGCTACCATGTACTGGTCAGGTGACTGATCATACACCCATCAGGTGACTGATCATGCACTGATCACGTGGCTATCATGCACTGATCACGTGGCTGATCATGCACTGATCACCTGCCTGGTCATGCACAGATCACGTGACAGATCATGAACTGATCACGTAGCTATCATGAACTGATCACCTGGCTGATCATGCACTGATCACGTGGCTGATCATGCACTGATACCGTGACTGAGCATGGACTGATCACATGACTATCATGTAGTGATCACGTGACTTAATGGCACTGATCATGTGACTGATCATGCACTGATCATGTTTGCTATCATACACTGATCATGTGCCTCTGGAGGCAATAAACAAAGAGCTGAGTAGGCACGAATCAAACAGTCAGCAGGCAATAATCATGGAACTCAGCTGTGAGGAATCATGCTGCTCAGCTGGCAATAATCAAGCAGCTGAGCAGGCGGAATTACGCAGCACAGCTGACAATTGTCAAGCAGATGACAGGCAGGAATCGTGCAGCTCAGCTGGCAATTGTCAAGCAGATGAGCAGACAGTAATCACGCAGCTCAGCAGGCCCTGATCACGTGACTGAGCATGCACTGATCACGTGGCTGATCATGCACTGTTCACGTGGCTGATCATACACTGATCACCTGCCTGGTCATGCACAGATCACGTGACAAATCATGAACTGATCACATAGCTATCATGAACTGATCACCTGGCTGATCATGCACTGATCACGTGGCTGATCATGCACTGATACCGTGACTGAGCATGGACTGATCACATGACTATCATGTAGTGATCACGTGACTTAATGGCGCTGATCATGTGACTGATCATGCGCTGATCATGTTTGCTATCATACACTGATCATGTGCCTCTGGAGGCAATAAACAAAGAGCTGAGTAGGCACGCATCAAACAGTCAGCAGGCAATAATCATGGAACTCAGGTGTGAGGAATCATGCTGCTCAGCTGGCAATAATCAAGCAGCTGAGCAGGCAGGAATTACGCAGCACAGCTGGCAATTGTCAAGCAGATGAGCAGACAGTAATCACGCAGCTCAGCAGGCCCTGATCACGTGACTGAGCAGGCACTGTTCACGTGGCTGATCATACACTGATCGCGTGATGATCATGCACTGATCACTTAGATATCATGCACTGATCACGTGGCTGATCATACACTGTTCACGTGTCTGACCATGCACTGATCACGTGGCTGATCATACAGTGCTCAGGTAACTGATCATGCACTGATCACGTGGCTATCACGGACTGATCACGTGGCAGAACATGCACTGTTCACGTGGCTGATCACACACATGTCACGTGACATATCATGCACTGATCACGTGGCACTCATGAACTGATCACGTGGCTGATCATACTCTGTTCACGTAACTCATCATGCACACATCACGTGGCTATCATGCACTGCTCACGTGGCTCGTTATGGAATGATCACATAGCTACCATATACTGGTCACGTGACTGATCATGCACAGATCACGTAAATGATCATGCACTGTTCACGTGACTGATCATGTACTGATCACGTGACTGATCATGCACTGATCACGTGGCTATCATTCTCTGCTCACGTGGCTGATCATGCAACGATCACGTAGCAACCATGTACTGGTCACGTGACTGATCATGCACTGATCACGTAATTGATCCTGCACTGATCACGTGGCTCATCATGCCCTGATCATGTGGCTCATCATGCACTGATCACGTGGCTATCCTGCACTGATCACGTGGATATCATGCACTGATCATGTGGCTGATCACACACGTATCACGTGACTGATCATGCACTGCTCACGTGGCTGATCATGCAATGATCACACAGCTACCATGTACTGGTCACATGACTGATCATGCACTGATCACATAATTGATCATGCACTGATCACCTGGCTTATCATGCATTGATCATGTGACTGATCATGTGCTGTTCATGTTTGGTGTCACACACTGATCATGTGCCTCTGGAGGCAATGAACATAGAGCTGAGTAGGCAGGAATCAGTCAGCATGCTATAATCATGGAACTCAGCTCTGAGAAATCATGCTGCTCAGCTGGCAATAATCAAGTAGATGAGCAGGCAGGGATTACGCAGCACAGGTGGCAATTGTCAAGGAGATGACAGGCAGGAATCGTGCAGCTCAGCTGGCAATTGTCAAGCAGATGAGCAGACAGTAATCACGCAGCTCAGCAGGCCCTGATCACGTGACTGAGCATGCACTGTTCACATGGCTGGTCACACACCTATCACGTGACTGATCATGCACTGATCATGTGACTGATCATGCACTGATCACGTAGCTATCTTGCACTGATCACTTGGCTGATCATACACTCATCACAGGACTGATTGTGCACTGATCACGGCGCTATCATGCATTGACTACATGACTCACATGCACTGATCACGTGGATGATCATGCACTGATCATGTGACTGACCATGTACTGATCACGTGACTGATCAGTCACTGATCACATGGCTGATCATGCACTGATCACGTGGCTATCATGCACTGCTCAGGTGGCTGATCAGGCAATGATCAAGAAGCTACCATGTACTGGTCACGTGACTGATCATGCACTGATCACGTAATTGATCATGCACTGATCACGTGACTGATCATGCACTGATCACGTGACTGATCATGCACTGATCACGTGACTGATCATGCACTGATCACGTGGCTATCATGCACTGATCACTTGGCTGGACATACACTGATCACGTGGCTGATCATGCATGATCACGCAGCTACCATGTACTTGTCACATGACTGATCATGCACTGATCACGTGACTGATCATGCACTGATCACGTGGCTATCATGCACTACTCACGTGGCTGATCATGCAATGATCATGTAGCTACCATGTACAGGTCACGTGAATGATCATACACCCATCAGGTGACTGATCATGCACTGATCACGTGGCTATCATGCACTGATCACAAGACTGATCATGCACTGATCACGTCTATCTCATGCACTGATCACATGACTGCCCATGCACTGATCACGTGGATGATCATACACTAATCATGTGACAGATCATGCACTGATCACGTGGCTGATCATGCACTGATACCGTGACTGAGCATGGACTGATCACATGACTATCATGTAGTGATCACGTGACTTAATGGCGCTGATCATGTGACTGATCATGCGCTGATCATGTTTGCTATCATACACTGATCATGTGCCTCTGGAGGCAATTAACAAAGAGCTGAGTAGGCACGAATCAAACAGTCAGCAGGCAATAATCATGGAACTCAGCTGTGAGGAATCATGCTGCTCAGCTGGCAATAATCAAGCAGCTGAGCAGGCAGGAATTACGCAGCACAGCTGACAATTGTCAAGCAGATGACAGGCAGGAATCGTGCAGCTCAGCTGGAAATTGTCAAGCAGATAAGCAGACTGTAATCACGCAGCTCAGCAGGCCCAGATCACGTGACTGAGCATGCACTGTTCACGTGGCTCATCATACACTGCTCACGTAACTGATAATGCACTGATCACGTGGCTATCATGCACTGATCACGTGGCTGATCATACACTGTTCACGTGTCTGACCATGCACTGATCACGTGGCTGATCATACACTGATCACGAGACTGATCATGCACTAATCACGTCTATATCATGCACTGATCACATGACTGCCCATGCACTGATCACCCGGATGATCATACACTGATCATGTGACCAATCATGCACTGATCATGTGGCTATCATGCACTGCTCACGCGGCTGTTCATGCAATGATCACGTAGCTACCATGTACTGGTCACGTGAGTGATCATGCACTGATCACGTAATTGATCATGCACTGATCAGGTGACTTATCATGCACTCTTAACGTGAGTGATCATGCACTGATCACGTGACTGATCATGCACTGATCACGTGGCTATCATGCAGTGATCATGTGGCTGATCATGCAATGATCACCTAGCTACCATATACTGGTCACGTGACTGATCATGCACTGATCACGTGGCTATCATGCACTGATCACTTGGCTGGTCATACACTGATCACGTGCCTGGTCATGCACAGATTACATGACTGATCATGCACTGATCACGTGACTGATCATGCACTGATCACGTGGCTATCATGCACTACTCACGTGGCTGATCATGCAATGATCATGTAGCTACCATGTACCGGTCAGGTGACTGATCATACACCCATCAGGTGACGGATCATGCACTGATCACGTGGCTATCATGCACTGTTCACGTGGCTGATCATACACTGATCACCTGCCTGGTCATGCACAGATCACGTGACAAATCATGAACTGATCACATGGCTATCATGAACTGATCACCTGGCTGATCATGCACTGATCACGTGGCTGATCATGCACTGATACCGTGACTGAGCTTGGACTGATCACATGACTATCATGTAGTGATCACGTGACTTAATGGCTCTGATCATGTGACTGATCATGCACTGATCATGTTTGCTATCATACACTGATCATGTGCCTCTGGAGGCAATAAACAAAGAGCTGAGTAGGCACGAATCAAACAGTCAGCAGGCAATAATCATGGAACTCAGCTGTGAGGAATCATGCTGCTCAGCTGGCAATAATCAAGCAGCTGAGCAGGCAGGAATTACGCAGCACAGCTGACAATTGTCAAGCAGATGACAGGCAGGAATCGTGCAGCTCAGCTGGCAATTGTCAAGAAGATGAGCAGACGGTAATCACGCAGCTCAGCAGGCCCTGATCACGTGACTGAGCATGCACTGATCACGTGGCCATCATGCACTGTTCACGTGGCTGATCATACACTGATCACCTGCCTGGTCATGCACAGATCACGTGACAAATCATGAACTGATCACATAGCTATCATGAACTGATCACCTGGCTGATCATGCACTGATCACGTGGCTGATCATGCACTGATACCGTGACTGAGCATGGACTGATCACATGACTATCATGTAGTGATCACGTGACTTAATGGCGCTGATCATGTGACTGATCATGCGCTGATCATGTTTGCTATCATACACTGATCATGTGCCTCTGGAGGCAATAAACAAAGAGCTGAGTAGGCACGCATCAAACAGTCAGCAGGCAATAATCATGGAACTCAGGTGTGAGGAATCATGCTGCTCAGCTGGCAATAATCAAGCAGCTGAGCAGGCAGGAATTACGCAGCACAGCTGGCAATTGTCAAGCAGATGAGCAGACAGTAATCACGCAGCTCAGCAGGCACTGATCACGTGACTGAGCAGGCACTGTTCACGTGGCTGATCATACACTGATCACGTGATGATCATGCACTGATCACTTAGATATCATGCACTGATCACATGGCTGATCATACACTGTTCACGTGTCTGACCATGCACTGATCACGTGGCTGATCATGCAGTGCTCAGGTAACTGATCATGCACTGATCACGTGGCTATCACGGACTGATCACGTGGCTGAACATGCACTGTTCACGTGGCTGATCACACACCTGTCACGTGACATATCATGCACTGATCACGTGGCACTCATGAACTGATCACGTGGCTGATCATACACTGTTCACGTAACTCATCATGCACACATCAAGTGGCTATCATGCACTGCTCACGTGGCTCGTCATGCAATGATCACATAGCTACCATATACTGGTCACGTGACTGATCATGCACTGATCACGTAAATGATCATGCACTGTTCACGTGACTGATCATGTACTGATCACGTGACTGATCATGCACTGATCACGTGGCTATCATCCACTGCTCACGTGGTTGATCATGCAACGATCACGTAGCAACCATGTACTGGTCACGTGACTGATCATGCACTGATCACGTAATTGATCCTGCACTGATCACGTGGCTCATCATGCCCTGATCACGTGGCTGATCATGCACTGATCACGTGGCTTTCCTGCACTGATCACGTGGATATCATGCACTGATCACGTGGCTGATCACACACTGATCACGTGACTGATCATGCACTGATCACGTGGCTGATCATGCAATGATCACACAGCTACCATGTACTGGTCACATGACTGATCATGCACTGATCACATAATTGATCATGCACTGATCACCTGGCTTATCATGCATTGATCATGTGACTGATCATGTGCTGTTCATGTTTGGTGTCACACACTGATCATGTGCCTCTGGAGGCAATGAACATAGAGCTGAGTAGGCAGGAATCAGTCAGCATGCTATAATCATGGAACTCAGCTCTGAGAAATCATGCTGCTCAGCTGGCAATACTCAAGTAGCTGAGCAGGCAGGAATTACGCAGCACAGGTGGCAATTGTCAAGGAGATGACAGGCAGGAATCGTGCAGCTCAGCTGGCAATTGTCAAGCAGATGAGCAGACAGTAATCACGCAGCTCAGCAGGCCCTGATCACGTGACTGAGCATGCACTGTTCACATGGCTGGTCACACACTGATCACGTGACTGATCATGCACTGATCATGTGACTGATCATGCACTGATCACGTAGCTATCTTGCACTGATCACTTGGCTGATCATACACTCATCACAGGACTGATCATGCACTGATCACGGCGCTATCATGCATTGACTACATGACTCCTCATGCACTGATCACGTGGATGATCATGCACTGATCACGTGACTGACCATGTACTGATCACGTGACTGATCAGTCACTGATCACATGGCTGATCATGCACTGATCACGTGGCTATCATGCACTGCTCAGGTGGCTGATCAGGCAATGATCAAGAAGCTACCATGTACTGGTCACGTGACTGATCATGCACTGATCACGTAATTGATCATGCACTGATCACGTGGCTGATCATGCACTGATCACGTGACTGATCATGCACTGATCACGTGACTGATCATGCACTGATCACGTGACTATCATGCACTGATCACGTGGCTGGACATACACTGATCACGTGGCTGATCATGCATGATCACGCAGCTACCATGTACTTGTCACATGACTGATCATGCACTGATCACGTGACTGATCATGCACTGATCACGTGGCTATCATGCACTACTCACGTGGCTGATCATGCAATGATCATGTAGCTACCATGTACAGGTCACGTGAATGATCATACACCCATCAGGTGACTGATCATGCACTGATCACGTGGCTATCATGCACTGATCACAAGACTGATCATGCACTGATCACGTCTATCTCATGCACTGATCACATGACTGCCCATGCACTGATCACGTGGATGATCATACACTAATCATGTGACAGATCATGCACTGATCACGTGGCTGATCATGCACTGATACCGTGACTGAGCTTGGACTGATCACATGACTATCATGTAGTGATCACGTGACTTAATGGCGCTGATCATGTGACTGATCATGCGCTGATCATGTTTGCTATCATACACTGATCATGTGCCTCTGGAGGCAATTAACAAAGAGCTGAGTAGGCACGAATCAAACAGTCAGCAGGCAATAATCATGGAACTCAGGTGTGAGGAATCATGCTGCTCAGCTGGCAATAATCAAGCAGCTGAGCAGGCAGGAATTACGCAGCACAGCTGACAATTGTCAAGCAGATGACAGGCAGGAATCGTGCAGCTCAGCTGGAAATTGTCAAGCAGATGAGCAGACGGTAATCACGCAGCTCAGCAGGCCCAGATCACGTGACTGACCATGCACTGTTCACGTGGCTCATCATACACTGCTCACGTGACTGATAATGCACTGATCACGTGGCTATCATGCACTGATCACGTGGCTGATCATACACTGTTCACGTGTCTGACCATGCACTGATCACGTGGCTGATCATACACTGATTCCGAAACTGATCATGCACTGATCACGTCTATATCATGCACTGATCACATGACTGCCCATGCACTGATCACCCGGATGAACATACACTGATCATGTGACCAATCATGCACTGATCACGTGGCTATCATGCACTGCTCACGTGGCTGATCATGCAATGATCACGTAGCTACCATGCACTGGTCACGTGACTGATCATGCACTGATCACGTAATTGATCATGCACTGATCAGTGACTGATCATGCACTGATCACGTGAGTGATCATGCACTGATCACGTGACTGATCATGCACTGATCTCGTGGCTATCATGCAGGGCTCATGTGGCTGATCATGCAATGATCACGTAGCTACCATATACTGGTCACGTGACTGATCATGCACTGATCACGTGGCTATCATGCACTGATCACTTGGCTGGTCATACACTGATCACGTGCCTGGTCATGCACTGATTACATGACTGATCATGCACTGAACACGTGACTGATCATGCACTGATCACGTGGCTATCATGCACTACTCACGTGGCTGATCATGCAATGATCATGTAGCTACCATGTACCGGTCAGGTGACTGATCATACACCCATCAGGTGACGGATCATGCACTGATCACGTGGCTATCATGCACTGTTCACGTGGCTGATCATACACTGATCACTGCCTGGTCATGCACAGATCACGTGACAAATCATGCACTGATCACATGGCTATCATGAACTGATCACCTGGCTGATCATGCACTGATCACGTGGCTGATCATGCACTGATACCGTGACTGAGCTTGGACTGATCACATGACTATCATGTAGTGATCACGTGACTTAATGGCTCTGATCATGTGACTGATCATGCACTGATCATGTTTGCTATCATACACTGATCATGTGCCTCTGGAGGCAATAAACAAAGAGCTGAGTAGGCACGAATCAAACAGTCAGCAGGCAATAATCATGGAACTCAGCTGTGAGGAATCATGCTGCTCAGCTGGCAATAATCAAGCAGCTGAGCAGGCAGGAATTACGCAGCACAGCTGACAATTGTCAAGCAGATGACAGGCAGGAATCGTGCAGCTCAGCTGGCAATTGTCAAGCAGATGAGCAGACAGTAATCACGCAGCTCAGCAGGCCCTGATCACGTGACTGAGCATGCACTGATCACGTGGCTGATCATGCACTGATCACGTGGCTGATCATGCACTGATCACGTGCCTGATCATGCACTGATCACGTGACTGATCATGCACTGATCACATAGCTGATCATGCACTGATCACGTGGCTGATCATGCACTGATCACGTGGCTGATCATGCACTGATACGTGACCGAGCATGGACTGATCACATGACTATCATGCACTGATCACGTGACTTAATGGCACTGATCATGTGACTGATCATGCACTGATCATGTTTGCTATCATACACTGATCATGTGCCTCTGGAGGCAATAAACAAAGAGCTGAGTAGGCACGAATCAAACAGTCAGCAGGCAATAATCATGGAACTCAGGTGTGAGGAATCATGCTGCTCAGCTGGCAATAATCAAGCAGCTGAGCAGGCAGGAATTCGCAGCACAGCTGGCAATTGTCAAGCAGATGAGCAGACAGTAATCACGCAGCTCAGCAGGCACTGATCACGTGACTGAGCATGCACTGTTCACGTGGCTGATCATGCACTGATCACGTGATGATCATGCACTGATCACGTGGATATCATGCACTGATCACGTGGCTGATCATGCACTGATCACGTGTCTGACCATGCACTGATCACGTGGCTGATCATACAGTGCTCAGGTAACTGATCATGCACTGATCACGTGGCTATCATGCACTGATCACGTGGCTGATCATGCACTGATCACGTGGCTGATCACACACTGTCACGTGACATATCATGCACTGATCACGTGGCACTCATGCACTGATCACGTGGCTGATCATACACTGATCACGTAACTGATCATGCACTGATCACGTGGCTATCATGCACTGCTCACGTGGCTGTCATGGAATGATCACGTAGCTACCATATACTGGTCACGTGACTGATCATGCACTGATCACGTAAATGATCATGCACTGATCACGTGACTGATCATGCACTGATCACGTGACTGATCATGCACTGATCACGTGGCTATCATGCACTGCTCACGTGGCTGATCATGCAACGATCACGTAGCAACCATGTACTGGTCACGTGACTGATCATGCACTGATCACGTAATTGATCATGCACTGATCACGTGGCTGATCATGCACTGATCACGTGGCTGATCATGCACTGATCACGTGGCTATCATGCACTGATCACGTGGATATCATGCACTGATCACGTGGCTGATCACACACTGATCACGTGACTGATCATGCACTGATCACGTGGCTGATCATGCAATGATCACACAGCTACCATGCACTGATCACATGACTGATCATGCACTGATCACATGACTGATCATGCACTGATCACGTGGCTTATCATGCACTGATCATGTGACTGATCATGTGCTGATCATGTTTGGTGTCATACACTGATCATGTGCCTCTGGAGGCAATGAACATAGAGCTGAGTAGGCACGAATCAGTCAGCAGGCTATAATCATGGAACTCAGCTCTGAGAAATCATGCTGCTCAGCTGGCAATAATCAAGCAGATGAGCAGGCAGGAATTACGCAGCACAGGTGGCAATTGTCAAGCAGATGACAGGCAGGAATCGTGCAGCTCAGCTGGCAATTGTCAAGCAGATGAGCAGACAGTAATCACGCAGCTCAGCAGGCCCTGATCACGTGACTGAGCATGCACTGTTCACGTGGCTGATCACACACTGATCACGTGACTGATCATGCACTGATCACGTGACTGATCATGCACTGATCACGTGGCTATCATGCACTGATCACGTGGCTGATCATGCACTGATCACAGGACTGATCATGCACTGATCACGGGCTATCATGCACTGACACATGACTGATCATGCACTGATCACGTGGCTGATCATGCACTGATCACGTGACTGATCATGCACTGATCACGTGACTGATCATGCACTGATCACATGGCTGATCATGCACTGATCACGTGGCTATCATGCACTGCTCACGTGGCTGATCATGCAATGATCAAGAAGCTACCATGTACTGGTCACGTGACTGATCATGCACTGATCACGTAATTGATCATGCACTGATCACGTGACTGATCATGCACTGATCACGTGACTGATCATGCACTGATCACGTGACTGATCATGCACTGATCACGTGGCTATCATGCACTGATCACGTGGCTGATCATGCACTGATCACGTGGCTGATCATGCATGATCACGCAGCTACCATGTACTTGTCACATGACTGATCATGCACTGATCACGTGACTGATCATGCACTGATCACGTGGCTATCATGCACTACTCACGTGGCTGATCATGCAATGATCATGTAGCTACCATGTACAGGTCACGTGAATGATCATACACCCATCAGGTGACTGATCATGCACTGATCACGTGGCTATCATGCACTGATCACGTGACTGATCATGCACTGATCACGTCTATCTCATGCACTGATCACATGACTGCCCATGCACTGATCACGTGGATGATCATACACTAATCATGTGACAGATCATGCACTGATCACGTGGCTGATCATGCACTGATACCGTGACTGAGCATGGACTGATCACATGACTATCATGTAGTGATCACGTGACTTAATGGCGCTGATCATGTGACTGATCATGCGCTGATCATGTTTGCTATCATACACTGATCATGTGCCTCTGGAGGCAATTAACAAAGAGCTGAGTAGGCACGAATCAAACAGTCAGCAGGCAATAATCATGGAACTCAGCTGTGAGGAATCATGCTGCTCAGCTGGCAATAATCAAGCAGCTGAGCAGGCAGGAATTACGCAGCACAGCTGACAATTGTCAAGCAGATGACAGGCAGGAATCGTGCAGCTCAGCTGGCAATTGTCAAGCAGATGAGCAGACAGTAATCACGCAGCTCAGCAGGCCCAGATCACGTGACTGAGCATGCACTGTTCACGTGGCTGATCATACACTGCTCACGTAACTGATAATGCACTGATCACGTGGCTATCATGCACTGATCACGTGGCTGATCATACACTGTTCACGTGTCTGACCATGCACTGATCACGTGGCTGATCATACACTGATCACGTGACTGATCATGCACTAATCACGTCTATATCATGCACTGATCACGTGACTGATCATGCACTGATCACGTGGCTGATCATACACTGATCACGTGACTGATCATGCACTGATCACGTGGCTATCATGCACTGCTCACGTGGCTGATCATGCAATGATCACGTAGTTACCATGTACTGGTCACGTGACTGATCATGCACTGATCACGTAATTGATCATGCACTGATCACGTGACTGATCATGCACTGATCACGTGACTGATCATGCACTGATCACGTGACTGATCATGCACTGATCACGTGGCTATCATGCACTGATCACGTGGCTGATCATGCACTGATCACGTAGCTACCATGCACTGATCACGTGACTGATCATGCACTGATCACGTGGCTATCATGCACTGATCACGTGGCTGATCATGCACTGATCACGTGCCTGATCATGCACTGATCACATGACTGATCATGCACTGATCACGTGACTGATCATGCACTGATCACGTGGCTATCATGCACTACTCACGTGGCTGATCATGCAATGATCATGTAGCTACCATGTACTGGTAAGGTGACTGATCATACACCCATCAGGTGACGGATCATGCACTGATCACGTGGCTATCATGCACTGATCACGTGGCTGATCATGCACTGATCACCTGCCTGGTCATGCACAGATCACGTGACAAATCATGAACTGATCACATGGCTATCATGAACTGATCACGTGGCTGATCATGCACTGATCACGTGGCTGATCATGCACTGATACCGTGACTGAGCTTGGACTGATCACATGACTATCATGTAGTGATCACGTGACTTAATGGCACTGATCATGTGACTGATCATGCACTGATCATGTTTGCTATCATACACTGATCATGTGCCTCTGGAGGCAATAAACAAAGAGCTGAGTAGGCACGAATCAAACAGTCAGCAGGCAATAATCATGGAACTCAGCTGTGAGGAATCATGCTGCTCAGCTGGCAATAATCAAGCAGCTGAGCAGGCAGGAATTACGCAGCACAGCTGACAATTGTCAAGCAGATGACAGGCAGGAATCGTGCAGCTCAGCTGGCAATTGTCAAGCAGATGAGCAGACAGTAATCACGCAGCTCAGCAGGCCCTGATCACGTGACTGAGCATGCACTGATCACGTGGCTGATCATGCACTGATCACGTGGCTGATCATGCACTGATCACGTGGCTGATCATGCACTGATCACGTGACTGATCATGCACTGATCACGTGGCTGATCATGCACTGATCACGTGGCTGATCATGCACTGATCACGTGGCTGATCATGCACTGATACCGTGACTGATCATGGACTGATCACATGACTATCATGCACTGATCACGTGACTTAATGGCGCTGATCATGTGACTGATCATGCGCTGATCATGTTTGCTATCATACACTGATCATGTGCCTCTGGAGGCAATAAACAAAGAGCTGAGTAGGCACGCATCAAACAGTCAGCAGGCAATAATCATGGAACTCAGGTGTGAGGAATCATGCTGCTCAGCTGGCAATAATCAAGCAGCTGAGCAGGCAGGAATTACGCAGCACAGCTGGCAATTGTCAAGCAGATGAGCAGACAGTAATCACGCAGCTCAGCAGGCCCTGATCACGTGACTGAGCAGGCACTGTTCACGTGGCTGATCATACACTGATCACGTGATGATCATGCACTGATCACGTGGATATCATGCACTGATCACGTGGCTGATCATGCACTGTTCACGTGTCTGACCATGCACTGATCACGTGGCTGATCATACACTGCTCACGTAACTGATCATGCACTGATCACGTGGCTATCACGGACTGATCACGTGGCTGAACATGCACTGTTCACGTGGCTGATCACACACTGTCACGTGACATATCATGCACTGATCACGTGGCACTCATGCACTGATCACGTGTCTGATCATACTCTGATCACGTAACTCATCATGCACACATCACGTGGCTATCATGCACTGCTCACGTGGCTGTCATGGAATGATCACGTAGCTACCATATACTGGTCACGTGACTGATCATGCACAGATCACGTAAATGATCATGCACTGATCACGTGACTGATCATGCACTGATCACGTGACTGATCATGCACTGATCACGTGGCTATCATTCTCTGCTCACGTGGCTGATCATGCAACGATCACGTAGCAACCATGTACTGGTCACGTGACTGATCATGCACTGATCACGTAATTGATCCTGCACTGATCACGTGGCTCATCATGCACTGATCACGTGGCTCATCATGCACTGATCACGTGGCTATCCTGCACTGATCACGTGGATATCATGCACTGATCATGTGGCTGATCACACACTGATCACGTGACTGATCATGCACTGCTCACGTGGCTGATCATGCAATGATCACACAGCTACCATGCACTGGTCACATGACTGATCATGCACTGATCACATAATTGATCATGCACTGATCACGTGGCTTATCATGCATTGATCATGTGACTGATCATGTTCTGTTCATGTTTGGTGTCACACACTGATCATGTGCCTCTGGAGGCAATGAACATAGAGCTGAGTAGGCAGGAATCAGTCAGCATGCTATAATCATGGAACTCAGCTCTGAGAAATCATGCTGCTCAGCTGGCAATAATCAAGTAGATGAGCAGGCAGGAATTACGCAGCACAGGTGGCAATTGTCAAGGAGATGACAGGCAGGAATCATGAAGCTCAGCTGGCAATTGTCAAGCAGATGAGCAGACATTAATCACGCAGCTCAGCAGGCCCTGATCACGTGACTGAGCATGCACTGTTCACATGGCTGATCACACACCTATCACGTGACTGATCATGCACTGATCATGTGACTGATCATGCACTGATCACGTAGCTATCTTGCACTGATCACGTGGCTGATCATACACTGATCACAGGACTGATCGTGCACTGATCACGGGCTATCATGCATTGACTACATGACTCCACATGCACTGATCACGTGGCTGATCATGCACTGATCACGTGACTGATCATGCACTGATCACGTGACTGATCATTCACTGATCACATGGCTGATCATGCACTGATCACGTGGCTATCATGCACTGATCACGTGGCTGATCATGCAATGATCACGTAGCTATCATGTACTGGTCACGTGACTGATCATGCACTGATCACGTAACTGATCATGCACTGATCACGTGACTGATCATGCACTGATCACGTGACTGATCATGCACTGATCACGTGGCTATCATGCACTGATCACTTGGCTGGACATGCACTGATCACGTGGCTGATCATGCGATGATCACGCAGCTACCATGTACTTGTCACGTGACTGATCATGCACTGATCACGTGACTGATCATGCACTGATCACGTGGCTATCATGCACTACTCACGTGGCTGATCATGCAATGATCATGTAGCTACCATGTACAGGTCACGTGAATGATCATACACCCATCAGGTGACTGATCATGCACTGATCACGTGGCTATCATGCACTGATCACGAGACTGATCATGCACTGATCACGTCTATATCATGCACTGATCACATGACTGCCCATGCACTGATCACGTGGATGATCATACACTAATCATGTGACAGATCATGCACTGATCACGTGGCTGATCATGCACTGATACCGTGACTGAGCATGGACTGATCACATGACTATCATGTAGTGATCACGTGACTTAATGGCGCTGATCATGTGACTGATCATGCGCTGATCATGTTTGCTATCATACACTGATCATGTGCCTCTGGAGGCAATTAACAAAGAGCTGAGTAGGCACGAATCAAACAGTCAGCAGGCAATAATCATGGAACTCAGCTGTGAGGAATCATGCTGCTCAGCTGGCAATAATCAAGCAGCTGAGCAGGCAGGAATTACGCAGCACAGCTGACAATTGTCAAGCAGATGACAGGCAGGAATCGTGCAGCTCAGCTGGCAATTGTCAAGCAGATAAGCAGACTGTAATCACGCAGCTCAGCAGGCCCAGATCACGTGACTGAGCATGCACTGTTCACGTGGCTGATCATACACTGATCACGTGACTGATCATGCACTGATCACGTGGCTATCATGCACTGATCACGTGGCTGATCATACACTGTTCACGTGTCTGACCATGCACTGATCACGTGGCTGATCATACACTGATCACGTGACTGATCATGCACTGATCACGTCTATATCATGCACTGATCACGTGACTGATCATGCACTGATCACGTGGCTGATCATACACTGATCACGTGACTGATCATGCACTGATCACGTGGCTATCATGCACTGATCACGTGGCTGATCATGCAATGATCACGTAGCTACCATGCACTGATCACGTGACTGATCATGCACTGATCACGTAATTGATCATGCACTGATCACGTGACTGATCATGCACTGATCACGTGACTGATCATGCACTGATCACGTGACTGATCATGCACTGATCACGTGGCTATCATGCACTGATCACGTGGCTGATCATGCACTGATCACGTAGCTACCATGCACTGATCACGTGACTGATCATGCACTGATCACGTGGCTATCATGCACTGATCACGTGGCTGATCATGCACTGATCACGTGCCTGATCATGCACTGATCACATGACTGATCATGCACTGATCACGTGACTGATCATGCACTGATCACGTGGCTATCATGCACTACTCACGTGGCTGATCATGCAATGATCATGTAGCTACCATGTACTGGTCACGTGACTGATCATACACCCATCAGGTGACGGATCATGCACTGATCACGTGGCTATCATGCACTGATCACGTGGCTGATCATGCACTGATCACCTGCCTGATCATGCACTGATCACGTGACAAATCATGCACTGATCACATGGCTATCATGCACTGATCACGTGGCTGATCATGCACTGATCACGTGGCTGATCATGCACTGATACCGTGACTGAGCTTGGACTGATCACATGACTATCATGTAGTGATCACGTGACTTAATGGCACTGATCATGTGACTGATCATGCACTGATCATGTTTGCTATCATACACTGATCATGTGCCTCTGGAGGCAATAAACAAAGAGCTGAGTAGGCACGAATCAAACAGTCAGCAGGCAATAATCATGGAACTCAGCTGTGAGGAATCATGCTGCTCAGCTGGCAATAATCAAGCAGCTGAGCAGGCAGGAATTACGCAGCACAGCTGACAATTGTCAAGCAGATGACAGGCAGGAATCGTGCAGCTCAGCTGGCAATTGTCAAGCAGATGAGCAGACAGTAATCACGCAGCTCAGCAGGCCCTGATCACGTGACTGAGCATGCACTGATCACGTGGCTGATCATGCACTGATCACGTGGCTGATCATGCACTGATCACGTGCCTGATCATGCACTGATCACGTGACTGATCATGCACTGATCACGTGGCTGATCATGCACTGATCACGTGGCTGATCATGCACTGATCACGTGGCTGATCATGCACTGATACGTGACTGATCATGGACTGATCACATGACTATCATGCACTGATCACGTGACTTAATGGCACTGATCATGTGACTGATCATGCACTGATCATGTTTGCTATCATACACTGATCATGTGCCTCTGGAGGCAATAAACAAAGAGCTGAGTAGGCACGAATCAAACAGTCAGCAGGCAATAATCATGGAACTCAGGTGTGAGGAATCATGCTGCTCAGCTGGCCATAATCAAGCAGCTGAGCAGGCAGGAATTACGCAGCACAGCTGGCAATTGTCAAGCAGATGAGCAGACAGTAATCACGCAGCTCAGCAGGCCCTGATAACGTGACTCTGCAGGCACTGTTCACGTGGCTGATCATACACTGATCACGTGATGATCATGCACTGATCACGTGGATATCATGCACTGATCACGTGGCTGATCATGCACTGATCACGTGTCTGATCATGCACTGATCACGTGGCTGATCATACACTGCACGTAACTGATCATGCACTGATCACGTGGCTATCATGCACTGATCACGTGGCTGATCATGCACTGATCACGTGGCTGATCACACACTGTCACGTGACTATCATGCACTGATCACGTGGCACTCATGCACTGATCACGTGGCTGATCATACACTGATCACGTAACTGATCATGCACTGATCACGTGGCTATCATGCACTGCTCACGTGGCTGTCATGCAATGATCACGTAGCTACCATATACTGGTCACGTGACTGATCATGCACTGATCACGTAAATGATCATGCACTGATCACGTGACTGATCATGCACTGATCACGTGACTGATCATGCACTGATCACGTGGCTATCATGCACTGCTCACGTGGCTGATCATGCAACGATCACGTAGCTACCATGTACTGGTCACGTGACTGATCATGCACTGATCACGTAATTGATCATGCACTGATCACGTGGCTCATCATGCACTGATCACGTGGCTGATCATGCACTGATCACGTGGCTATCATGCACTGATCACGTGGATATCATGCACTGATCACGTGGCTGATCATGCACTGATCACGTGACTGATCATGCACTGATCACGTGGCTGATCATGCACTGATCACACAGCTATCATGCACTGATCACGTGACTGATCATGCACTGATCACATGACTATCATGCACTGATCACGTGGCTTATCATGCACTGATCATGTGACTGATCATGCACTGATCATGTTTGCTATCATACACTGATCATGTGCCTCTGGAGGCAATGAACAAAGAGCTGAGTAGGCACGAATTATACAGTCAGCAGGCAATAATCATGGAACTCAGCTGTGAGGAATCATGCTGCTCAGCTGGCAATAATCAAGCAGCTGAGCAGGCAGGAATTATGCAGCACAGCTGGCAATTGTCAAGCAGATGACAGGCAGGAATCGTGCAGCTCAGCTGGCAATTGTCAAGCAGATGAGCAGACAGTAATCACGCAGCTCAGCAGGCCCTGATCACGTGACTGAGCATGCACTGTTCACGTGGCTGATCACACACTGATCACGTGACTGATCATGCACTGATCACGTGACTGATCATGCACTGATCACGTGGCTATCATGCACTGATCACGTGGCTGATCATGCACTGATCACGGACTGATCATGCACTGATCACGGGCTATCATGCACTGATCACATGACTGATCATGCACTGATCACGTGGCTGATCATGCACTGATCACGTGACTGATCATGCACTGATCACGTGACTGATCATGCACTGATCACGTGGCTGATCATGCACTGATCACGTGGCTATCATGCACTGCTCACGTGGCTGATCATGCAATGATCACGTAGCTACCACTGATCACGTGACTGATCATGCACTGATCACGTAATTGATCATGCACTGATCACGTGGCTGATCATGCACTGATCACGTGACTGATCATGCACTGATCACGTGACTGATCATGCACTGATCACGTGACTGATCATGCACTGATCACGTGGCTGATCATGCACTGATCACGTGGCTGATCATGCACTGATCACGTGGCTGATCATGCATGATCACGCAGCTACCATGCACTGTCACATGACTGATCATGCACTGATCACGTGACTGATCATGCACTGATCACGTGGCTATCATGCACTACTCACGTGGCTGATCATGCAATGATCATGTAGCTACCATGTACAGGTCACGTGAATGATCATACACCCATCAGGTGACTGATCATGCACTGATCACGTGGCTATCATGCACTGATCACGTGACTGATCATGCACTGATCACGTCTATATCATGCACTGATCACATGACTGCCCATGCACTGATCACGTGGATGATCATACACTAATCATGTGACAGATCATGCACTGATCACGTGGCTGATCATGCACTGATACCGTGACTGAGCATGGACTGATCACATGACTATCATGTAGTGATCACGTGACTTAATGGCGCTGATCATGTGACTGATCATGCGCTGATCATGTTTGCTATCATACACTGATCATGTGCCTCTGGAGGCAATAAACAAAGAGCTGAGTAGGCACGAATCAAACAGTCAGCAGGCAATAATCATGGAACTCAGCTGTGAGGAATCATGCTGCTCAGCTGGCAATAATCAAGCAGCTGAGCAGGCAGGAATTACGCAGCACAGCTGACAATTGTCAAGCAGATGACAGGCAGGAATCGTGCAGCTCAGCTGGCAATTGTCAAGCAGATGAGCAGACAGTAATCACGCAGCTCAGCAGGCCCAGATCACGTGACTGAGCATGCACTGTTCACGTGGCTGATCATACACTGATCACGTGACTGATCATGCACTGATCACGTGGCTATCATGCACTGATCACGTGGCTGATCATACACTGTTCACGTGTCTGACCATGCACTGATCACGTGGCTGATCATACACTGATCACGTGACTGATCATGCACTGATCACGTCTATATCATGCACTGATCACGTGACTGATCATGCACTGATCACGTGGCTGATCATGCACTGATCACGTGACTGATCATGCACTGATCACGTGGCTATCATGCACTGATCACGTGGCTGATCATGCAATGATCACGTAGCTACCATGCACTGATCACGTGACTGATCATGCACTGATCACGTAACTGATCATGCACTGATCACGTGACTGATCATGCACTGATCACGTGACTGATCATGCACTGATCACGTGACTGATCATGCACTGATCACGTGGCTATCATGCACTGATCACGTGGCTGATCATGCACTGATCACGTAGCTACCATGTACTGATCACGTGACTGATCATGCACTGATCACGTGGCTATCATGCACTGATCACGTGGCTGATCATGCACTGATCACGTGACTGATCATGCACTGATCACATGACTGATCATGCACTGATCACGTGACTGATCATGCACTGATCACGTGGCTATCATGCACTACTCACGTGGCTGATCATGCAATGATCATGTAGCTACCATGTACTGGTCACGTGACTGATCATACACCCATCAGGTGACTGATCATGCACTGATCACGTGGCTATCATGCACTGATCACGTGGCTGATCATGCACTGATCACCTGCCTGATCATGCACTGATCACGTGACAAATCATGCACTGATCACGTAGCTATCATGCACTGATCACGTGGCTGATCATGCACTGATCACGTGGCTGATCATGCACTGATACCGTGACTGAGCATGGACTGATCACATGACTATCATGTAGTGATCACGTGACTTAATGGCGCTGATCATGTGACTGATCATGCGCTGATCATGTTTGCTATCATACACTGATCATGTGCCTCTGGAGGCAATAAACAAAGAGCTGAGTAGGCACGAATCAAACAGTCAGCAGGCAATAATCATGGAACTCAGGTGTGAGGAATCATGCTGCTCAGCTGGCAATAATCAAGCAGCTGAGCAGGCAGGAATTACGCAGCACAGCTGACAATTGTCAAGCAGATGACAGGCAGGAATCGTGCAGCTCAGCTGGCAATTGTCAAGCAGATGAGCAGACAGTAATCACGCAGCTCAGCAGGCCCTGATCACGTGACTGAGCATGCACTGATCACGTGGCTGATCATGCACTGATCACGTGGCTGATCATGCACTGATCACGTGGCTATCATGCACTGATCACGTGACTGATCATGCACTGATCACGTGGCTGATCATGCACTGATCACGTGGCTGATCATGCACTGATCACGTGGCTGATCATGCACTGATACGTGACTGATCATGCACTGATCACATGACTATCATGCACTGATCACGTGACTTAATGCACTGATCATGTGACTGATCATGCACTGATCATGTTTGCTATCATACACTGATCATGTGCCTCTGGAGGCAATAAACAAAGAGCTGAGTAGGCACGATCAAACAGTCAGCAGGCAATAATCATGGAACTCAGGTGTGAGGAATCATGCTGCTCAGCTGGCAATGATCAAGCAGCTGATCAGGCAGGAATTACGCAGCACAGCTGGCAATTGTCAAGCAGATGAGCAGACAGTAATCACGCAGCTCAGCATGCACTGATCACGTGACTGATCATGCACTGATCACGTGGCTGATCATGCACTGATCACGTGATGATCATGCACTGATCACGTGGCTATCATGCACTGATCACGTGGCTGATCATGCACTGATCACGTGACTGATCATGCACTGATCACGTGGCTGATCATACACTGATCACGTAACTGATCATGCACTGATCACGTGGCTATCATGCACTGATCACGTGGCTGATCATGCACTGATCACGTGGCTGATCATGCACTGATCACGTGACTATCATGCACTGATCACGTGGCATCATGCACTGATCACGTGGCTGATCATGCACTGATCACGTGACTGATCATGCACTGATCACGTGGCTATCATGCACTGCTCACGTGGCTGATCATGCAATGATCATGTAGCTACCATGTACTGGTCACGTGACTGATCATACACCCATCAGGTGACTGATCATGCACTGATCACGTGGCTATCATGCACTGATCACGTGGCTGATCATGCACTGATCACCTGCCTGGTCATGCACTGATCACGTGACAAATCATGCACTGATCACATGGCTATCATGAACTGATCACGTGGCTGATCATGCACTGATCACGTGGCTGATCATGCACTGATACCGTGACTGAGCATGGACTGATCACATGACTATCATGTAGTGATCACGTGACTTAATGGCGCTGATCATGTGACTGATCATGCGCTGATCATGTTTGCTATCATACACTGATCATGTGCCTCTGGAGGCAATAAACAAAGAGCTGAGTAGGCACGAATCAAACAGTCAGCAGGCAATAATCATGGAACTCAGGTGTGAGGAATCATGCTGCTCAGCTGGCAATAATCAAGCAGCTGAGCAAGCAGGAATTACGCAGCACAGCTGACAATTGTCAAGCAGATGACAGGCAGGAATCGTGCAGCTCAGCTGGCAATTGTCAAGCAGATGAGCAGACGGTAATCACACAGCTCCGCAGGCCCTGATCACGTGACTGAGCAGGCACTGTTCACGTGGCTGATCATACACTGATCACGTGATGATCATGCACTGATCACTTGGATATCATGCACTGATCACGTGGCTGATCATACACTGTTCACGTGTCTGACCATGCACTGATCACGTGGCTGATCATACACTGCTCACGTAACTGATCATGCACTGATCACGTGGCTATCATGCACTGATCACGTGGCTGATCATGCACTGTTCACGTGGCTGATCACACACCTGTCACGTGACATATCATGCACTGATCACGTGGCACTCATGCACTGATCACGTGGCTGATCATACACTGCTCACGTAACTGATCATGCACACATCACGTGGCTATCATGCACTGCTCACGTGGCTGTCATGCAATGATCACATAGCTACATATACTGGTCACGTGACTGATCATGCACTGATCACGTAAATGATCATGCACTGATCACGTGACTGATCATGCACTGATCACGTGACTGATCATGCACTGATCACGTGGCTATCATGCACTGATCACGTGGCTGATCATGCACTGATCACGTGACTGATCATGCACTGATCACATGACTGATCATGCACTGATCACGTGACTGATCATGCACTGATCACGTGGCTATCATGCACTACTCACGTGGCTGATCATGCAATGATCATGTAGCTACCATGTACAGGTCACGTGAATGATCATACACCCATCAGGTGACTGATCATGCACTGATCACGTGGCTATCATGCACTGATCACGTGACTGATCATGCACTGATCACGTCTATATCATGCACTGATCACATGACTGCCCATGCACTGATCACGTGGATGATCATACACTGATCATGTGACAGATCATGCACTGATCACGTGGCTGATCATGCACTGATACCGTGACTGAGCATGGACTGATCACATGACTATCATGTAGTGATCACGTGACTTAATGGCGCTGATCATGTGACTGATCATGCGCTGATCATGTTTGCTATCATACACTGATCATGTGCCTCTGGAGGCAATAAACAAAGAGCTGAGTAGGCACGAATCAAACAGTCAGCAGGCAATAATCATGGAACTCAGGTGTGAGGAATCATGCTGCTCAGCTGGCAATAATCAAGCAGCTGAGCAGGCAGGAATTACGCAGCACAGCTGATAATTGTCAAGCAGATGACAGGCAGGAATCGTGCAGCTCAGCTGGCAATTGTCAAGCAGATGAGCAGACAGTAATCACGCAGCTCAGCAGGCCCAGATCACGTGACTGAGCATGCACTGTTCACGTGGCTGATCATACACTGATCACGTGACTGATCATGCACTGATCACGTGGCTATCATGCACTGATCACGTGGCTGATCATACACTGATCACGTGACTGATCATGCACTGATCACTGGCTATCATGCACTCATTCACTGGCTATCATGCACTGATCACGTGGCTGATCATGCACTGATCACGTGACTGATCATGCACTGATCACGTCTATATCATGCACTGATCACGTGACTGATCATGCACTGATCACGTGGATGATCATGCACTGATCATGTGACTGATCATGCACTGATCACGTGGCTATCATGCACTGATCACGTGGCTGATCATGCACTGATCACGTAGCTACCATGCACTGATCACGTGACTGATCATGCACTGATCACGTGACTGATCATGCACTGATCACGTGACTGATCATGCACTGTTCACGTGACTGATCATGCACTGATCACGTGACTGATCATGCACTGATCACGTGGCTATCATGCACTGCTCACGTGGCTGATCATGCAATGATCACGTAGCTACCATGTACTGGTCACGTGACTGATCATGCACTGATCACGTAATTGATCATGCACTGATCACGTGGCTGATCATGCACTGATCACGTGGCTGATCATGCACTGATCACGTGACTGATCATGCACTGATCACGTGACTGATCATGCACTGATCACGTGACTGATCATGCACTGATCACGTGCCTGATCATGCACTGATCACGTGACAAATCATGCACTGATCACATAGCTATCATGAACTGATCACGTGGCTGATCATGCACTGATCACGTGGCTGATCATGCACTGATACCGTGACTGAGCATGGACTGATCACATGACTATCATGTAGTGATCACGTGACTTAATGGCTCTGATCATTTGACTGATCATGCACTGATAATGTTTGCTATCATATACTGATCATGTGCCTCTGGAGGCAATAAACAAAGAGCTGATCACGAAACAGTCAGCAGGCAATAATCATGGAACTCAGCTGTGAGGAATCATGCTGCTCAGCTGGCAATAATCAAGCAGCTGAGCAGGCAGGAATTACGCAGCACAGCTGGCAATTGTCAAGCAGATGACAGGCAGGAATCGTGCAGCTCAGCTGGCAATTGTCAAGCAGATGAGCAGACAGTAATCACGCAGCTCAGCAGGCCCTGATCACGTGACTGAGCATGCACTGTTCACGTGGCTGATCATACACTGATCACGTGATGATCATGCACTGATCACTTGGATATCATGCACTGATCACGTGGCTGATCATACACTGTTCACGTGTCTGACCATGCACTGATCACGTGGCTGATCATACAGTGCTCAGGTAACTGATCATGCACTGATCACGTGGCTATCATGCACTGATCACGTGGCTGAACATGCACTGTTCACGTGGCTGATCACACACCTGTCACGTGACATATCATGCACTGATCACGTGGCACTCATGCACTGATCACGTGGCTGATCATACTCTGCTCACGTAACTGATCATGCACACATCACGTGGCTATCATGCACTGCTCACGTGGCTCGTCATGGAATGATCACGTAGCTACCATATACTGGTCACGTGACTGATCATGCACAGATCACGTAAATGATCATTCACTGTTCACGTGACTGATCATGTACTGATCACGTGACTGATCATGCACTGATCACGTGGCTATCATGCACTGCTCACGTGGCTGATCATGCAATGATCACGTAGCAACCATGTACTGGTCACGTGACTGATCATGCACTGATCACGTAATTGATCATGCACTGATCACGTGGCTCATCATGCACTGATCACGTGGCTGATCACACATGTATCACGTGACTGATCATGCACTGATCACGTGGCTATCATGCACTGATCACGTGGCTATCATGCACTGATCACGTGGATATCATGCCCTGATCACGTGGTTGATCACACACGTATCACATGACTGATCATGCACTGATCACGCGGCTGATCACGCAATGATCACGTAGCTACCATGTACTGGTCACGTGACTGATCATGCACTGATCACGTAATTGATCATGCACTGATCACGTGACTGATCATGCACTGATCACGTGGTGATCATGCACTGATCACGTGACTGATCATGCACTGATCACGTGGCTATCATGCACTGATCACGTGACTGATCATGCACTGATCACGTCTATATCATGCACTGATCACGTGACTGATCATGCACTGATCACGTGGATGATCATGCACTGATCACGTGACTGATCATGCACTGATCACGTGGCTGATCATGCACTGATCACGTGACTTATCATGCACTGTTCACGTGACTGATCATGCACTGATCACGTGACTGATCATGCACTGATCACGTGGCTATCATGCACTACTCACGTGGCTGATCATGCAATGATCATGTAGCTACCATGTACCGGTCAGGTGACTGATCATACACCCATCAGGTGACTGATCATGCACTGATCACGTGGCTATCATGCACTGATCACGTGGCTGATCATGCACTGATCACCTGCCTGGTCATGCACTGATCACGTGACAAATCATGCACTGATCACGTAGCTATCATGAACTGATCACGTGGCTGATCATGCACTGATCACGTGGCTGATCATGCACTGATACCGTGACTGAGCATGGACTGATCACATGACTATCATGTAGTGATCACGTGACTTAATGGCGCTGATCATGTGACTGATCATGCGCTGATCATGTTTGCTATCATACACTGATCATGTGCCTCTGGAGGCAATAAACAAAGAGCTGAGTAGGCACGAATCAAACAGTCAGCAGGCAATAATCATGGAACTCAGGTGTGAGGAATCATGCTGCTCAGCTGGCAATAATCAAGCAGCTGAGCAGGCAGGAATTACGCAGCACAGCTGATAATTGTCAAGCAGATGACAGGCAGGAATCGTGCAGCTCAGCTGGCAATTGTCAAGCAGATGAGCAGACAGTAATCACGCAGCTCAGCAGGCCCAGATCACGTGACTGAGCATGCACTGTTCACGTGGCTGATCATACACTGATCACGTGACTGATCATGCACTGATCACGTGGCTATCATGCACTGATCACGTGGCTGATCATACACTGCTCACGTAACTGATCATGCACTGATCACGTGGCTATCATGCACTGATCACGTGGCTGATCATGCACTGATCACGTGGCTGATCATGCACTGATCACGTGGCTGATCATGCACTGATCAGTGGCTATCATGCACTGATCACGTGGCTGATCATGCACTGATCACGTGACTGATCATGCACTGATCACTGGCTATCATGCACTCATTCACTGGCTATCATGCACTGATCACGTGGCTGATCATGCACTGATCACGTGACTGATCATGCACTGATCACGTCTATATCATGCACTGATCACATGACTGATCATGCACTGATCACGGATGATCATGCACTGATCATGTGACTGATCATGCACTGATCACGTGGCTATCATGCACTGATCACGTGGCTGATCATGCAATGATCACGTAGCTACCATGTACTGGTCACGTGACTGATCATGCACTGATCACGTGGCTATCATGCACTGATCACGTGGCTATCATGCACTGATCACGTGGCTGATCATGCAATGATCACGTAGCTATCATGCACTGATCACGTGACTGATCATGCACTGATCACGTGGCTGATCATGCACTGATCACGTGACTTATCATGCACTGTTCACGTGACTGATCATGCACTGATCACGTGACTGATCATGCACTGATCACGTGGCTATCATGCACTACTCACGTGGCTGATCATGCAATGATCATGTAGCTACCATGTACTGGTCACGTGACTGATCATACACCCATCAGGTGACTGATCATGCACTGATCACGTGGCTATCATGCACTGATCACGTGGCTGATCATGCACTGATCACCTGCCTGGTCATGCACTGATCACGTGACAAATCATGCACTGATCACGTAGCTATCATGAACTGATCACCTGGCTGATCATGCACTGATCACGTGGCTGATCATGCACTGATACCGTGACTGAGCATGGACTGATCACATGACTATCATGTAGTGATCACGTGACTTAATGGCGCTGATCATGTGACTGATCATGCGCTGATCATGTTTGCTATCATACACTGATCATGTGCCTCTGGAGGCAATAAACAAAGAGCTGAGTAGGCACGAATCAAACAGTCAGCAGGCAATAATCATGGAACTCAGCTGTGAGGAATCATGCTGCTCAGCTGGCAATAATCAAGCAGCTGAGCAGGCAGGAATTACGCAGCACAGCTGATAATTGTCAAGCAGATGACAGGCAGGAATCGTGCAGCTCAGCTGGCAATTGTCAAGCAGATGAGCAGACAGTAATCACGCAGCTCAGCAGGCCCAGATCACGTGACTGAGCATGCACTGTTCACGTGGCTGATCATACACTGATCACGTAACTGATCATGCACTGATCACGTGGCTATCATGCACTGATCACGTGGCTGATCATACACTGCTCACGTAACTGATCATGCACTGATCACGTGGCTATCATGCACTGATCACGTGCCTGATCATACACTGATCACGTAACTGATCATGCACTGATCACGTGGCTGATCATGCACTGATCAGTGGCTATCATGCACTGATCACGTGGCTGATCATGCACTGATCACGTGACTGATCATGCACTGATCATCTGGCTATCATGCACTCATTAACTGGCTATCATGCACTGATCACGTGGCTGATCATGCACTGATCACGAGACTGATCATGCACTGATCACGTCTATATCATGCACTGATCACATGACTGCCCATGCACTGATCACCCGGATGATCATGCACTGATCATGTGACTGATCATGCACTGATCACGTGGCTATCATGCACTGCTCACGTGGCTGATCATGCAATGATCACGTAGCTACCATGTACTGGTCACGTGACTGATCATGCACTGATCACGTAATTGATCATGCACTGATCACGTGACTTATCATGCACTGTTCACGTGACTGATCATGCACTGATCACGTGACTGATCATGCACTGATCACGTGGCTATCATGCACTACTCACGTGGCTGATCATGCAATGATCATGTAGCTACCATGTACTGGTCACGTGACTGATCATACACCCATCAGGTGACTGATCATGCACTGATCACGTGGCTATCATGCACTGATCACGTGGCTGATCATGCACTGATCACCTGCCTGGTCATGCACTGATCACGTGACAAATCATGAACTGATCACATAGCTATCATGAACTGATCACCTGGCTGATCATGCACTGATCACGTGGCTGATCATGCACTGATACCGTGACTGAGCATGGACTGATCACATGACTATCATGTAGTGATCACGTGACTTAATGGCGCTGATCATGTGACTGATCATGCGCTGATCATGTTTGCTATCATACACTGATCATGTGCCTCTGGAGGCAATAAACAAAGAGCTGAGTAGGCACGAATCAAACAGTCAGCAGGCAATAATCATGGAACTCAGGTGTGAGGAATCATGCTGCTCAGCTGGCAATAATCAAGCAGCTGAGCAGGCAGGAATTACGCAGCACAGCTGATAATTGTCAAGCAGATGACAGGCAGGAATCGTGCAGCTCAGCTGGCAATTGTCAAGCAGATGAGCAGACAGTAATCACGCAGCTCAGCAGGCCCAGATCACGTGACTGAGCATGCACTGTTCACGTGGCTGATCATACACTGATCACGTGACTGATCATGCACTGATCACGTGGCTATCATGCACTGATCACGTGGCTGATCATACACTGTTCACGTGTCTGACCATGCACTGATCACGTGGCTGATCATACACTGCTCACGTAACTGATCATGCACTGATCACGTGGCTGATCATGCACTGATCAGTGGCTATCATGCACTGATCACGTGGCTGATCATACACTGATCACGTGACTGATCATGCACTGATCATCTGGCTATCATGCACTCATTAACTGGCTATCATGCACTGATCACGTGGTTGATCATACACTGATCACGTGACTGATCATGCACTGATCACGTCTATATCATGCACTGATCACATGACTGATCATGCACTGATCACCCGGATGATCATACACTGATCATGTGACTGATCATGCACTGATCACGTGGCTATCATGCACTGCTCACGTGGCTGATCATGCACTGATCACGTAGCTACCATGTACTGGTCACGTGACTGATCATGCACTGATCACGTAATTGATCATGCACTGATCACGTGACTTATCATGCACTGTTCACGTGACTGATCATGCACTGATCACGTGACTGATCATGCACTGATCACGTGGCTATCATGCACTGCTCACGTGGCTGATCATGCAATGATCACGTAGCTACCATGTACTGGTCACGTGACTGATCATGCACTGATCACGTAATTGATCATGCACTGATCACGTGGCTGATCATGCACTGATCACGTGACTGATCATGCACTGATCACGTGACTGATCATGCACTGATCACGTGACTGATCATGCACTGATCACCTGCCTGATCATGCACTGATCACGTGACTGATCATGCACTGATCACATAGCTATCATGAACTGATCACCTGGCTGATCATGCACTGATCACGTGGCTGATCATGCACTGATACCGTGACTGAGCATGGACTGATCACATGACTATCATGTAGTGATCACGTGACTTAATGGCGCTGATCATGTGACTGATCATGCACTGATCATGTTTGCTATCATACACTGATCATGTGCCTCTGGAGGCAATAAACAAAGAGCTGAGTAGGCACGAATCATACAGTCAGCAGGCAATAATCATGGAACTCAGCTGTGAGGAATCATGCTGCTCAGCTGGCAATAATCAAGCAGCTGAGCAGGCAGGAATTACGCAGCACAGCTGGCAATTGTCAAGCAGATGACAGGCAGGAATCGTGCAGCTCAGCTGGCAATTGTCAAGCAGATGAGCAGACAGTAATCACGCAGCTCAGCAGGCCCTGATCACGTGACTGAGCATGCACTGTTCACGTGGCTGATCATACACTGATCACGTGATGATCATGCACTGATCACTTGGATATCATGCACTGATCACGTGGCTGATCATACACTGTTCACGTGTCTGACCATGCACTGATCACGTGGCTGATCATACACTGCTCACGTAACTGATCATGCACTGATCACGTGGCTATCATGCACTGATCACGTGGCTGATCATGCACTGATCACGTGACTGATCATGCACTGATCACGTGGCTATCATGCACTGATCACGTGGCTGATCATGCACTGATCACGTGGCTGATCATGCACTGATCACGTGGCTGATCATGCACTGATCACGTGACTGATCATGCACTGATCACGTGGCTGATCATGCACTGATCACGTGGCTATCATGCACTGATCACGTGGCTGATCATGCACTGATCACGTGACTGATCATGCACTGATCACTGGCTATCATGCACTCATTCACTGGCTATCATGCACTGATCACGTGGCTGATCATGCACTGATCACGTGACTGATCATGCACTGATCACGTCTATATCATGCACTGATCACGTGACTGATCATGCACTGATCACCGGATGATCATACACTGATCATGTGACTGATCATGCACTGATCACGTGGCTATCATGCACTGATCACGTGGCTGATCATGCACTGATCACGTAGCTACCATGTACTGATCACGTGACTGATCATGCACTGATCACGTGGCTGATCATGCACTGATCACGTGACTTATCATGCACTGTTCACGTGACTGATCATGCACTGATCACGTGACTGATCATGCACTGATCACGTGGCTATCATGCACTACTCACGTGGCTGATCATGCAATGATCATGTAGCTACCATGTACTGGTCACGTGACTGATCATACACCCATCAGGTGACTGATCATGCACTGATCACGTGGCTATCATGCACTGATCACGTGGCTGATCATGCACTGATCACCTGCCTGGTCATGCACTGATCACGTGACAAATCATGCACTGATCACGTAGCTATCATGAACTGATCACCTGGCTGATCATGCACTGATCACGTGGCTGATCATGCACTGATACCGTGACTGAGCATGGACTGATCACATGACTATCATGTAGTGATCACGTGACTTAATGGCGCTGATCATGTGACTGATCATGCGCTGATCATGTTTGCTATCATACACTGATCATGTGCCTCTGGAGGCAATAAACAAAGAGCTGAGTAGGCACGAATCAAACAGTCAGCAGGCAATAATCATGGAACTCAGCTGTGAGGAATCATGCTGCTCAGCTGGCAATAATCAAGCAGCTGAGCAGGCAGGAATTACGCAGCACAGCTGATAATTGTCAAGCAGATGACAGGCAGGAATCGTGCAGCTCAGCTGGCAATTGTCAAGCAGATGAGCAGACAGTAATCACGCAGCTCAGCAGGCCCAGATCACGTGACTGAGCATGCACTGTTCACGTGGCTGATCATACACTGATCACGTGACTGATCATGCACTGATCACGTGGCTATCATGCACTGATCACGTGGCTGATCATACACTGCTCACGTAACTGATCATGCACTGATCACGTGGCTGATCATGCACTGATCACGTGGCTGATCATGCACTGATCACGTGGCTGATCATGCACTGATCACGTGGCTGATCATGCACTGATCACGTAACTGATCATGCACTGATCACGTGGCTGATCATGCACTGATCACGTGGCTATCATGCACTGATCACGTGGCTGATCATACACTGATCACGTGACTGATCATGCACTGATCACTGGCTATCATGCACTGATTCACTGGCTATCATGCACTGATCACGTGGCTGATCATGCACTGATCACGTGACTGATCATGCACTGATCACGTCTATATCATGCACTGATCACATGACTGATCATGCACTGATCACCCGGATGATCATGCACTGATCATGTGACTGATCATGCACTGATCACGTGGCTATCATGCACTGATCACGTGGCTGATCATGCAATGATCACGTAGCTACCATGTACTGATCACGTGACTGATCATGCACTGATCACGTGGCTATCATGCACTGATCACGTGGCTATCATGCACTGATCACGTGGCTGATCATGCACTGATCACGTAGCTATCATGCACTGATCACGTGACTGATCATGCACTGATCACGTGGCTGATCATGCACTGATCACGTGACTTATCATGCACTGTTCACGTGACTGATCATGCACTGATCACGTGACTGATCATGCACTGATCACGTGGCTATCATGCACTACTCACGTGGCTGATCATGCAATGATCATGTAGCTACCATGTACCGGTCACGTGACTGATCATACACCCATCAGGTGACTGATCATGCACTGATCACGTGGCTATCATGCACTGATCACGTGGCTGATCATGCACTGATCACCTGCCTGGTCATGCACTGATCACGTGACTGATCATGCACTGATCACATAGCTATCATGAACTGATCACGTGGCTGATCATGCACTGATCACGTGGCTGATCATGCACTGATACCGTGACTGAGCATGGACTGATCACATGACTATCATGTAGTGATCACGTGACTTAATGGCGCTGATCATGTGACTGATCATGCACTGATCATGTTTGCTATCATACACTGATCATGTGCCTCTGGAGGCAATAAACAAAGAGCTGAGTAGGCACGAATCAAACAGTCAGCAGGCAATAATCATGGAACTCAGCTGTGAGGAATCATGCTGCTCAGCTGGCAATAATCAAGCAGCTGAGCAGGCAGGAATTACGCAGCACAGCTGATAATTGTCAAGCAGATGACAGGCAGGAATCGTGCAGCTCAGCTGGCAATTGTCAAGCAGATGAGCAGACAGTAATCACGCAGCTCAGCAGGCCCAGATCACGTGACTGAGCATGCACTGTTCACGTGGCTGATCATACACTGATCACGTGACTGATCATGCACTGATCACGTGGCTATCATGCACTGATCACGTGGCTGATCATACACTGATCACGTGACTGATCATGCACTGATCACGTGGCTATCATGCACTGATCACGTGGCTGATCATGCACTGATCACGTGGCTGATCATGCACTGATCACGTGGCTGATCATGCACTGATCACGTGACTGATCATGCACTGATCACGTGGCTGATCATGCACTGATCAGTGGCTATCATGCACTGATCACGTGGCTGATCATGCACTGATCACGTGACTGATCATGCACTGATCATCTGGCTATCATGCACTCATTCACTGGCTATCATGCACTGATCACGTGGCTGATCATGCACTGATCACGTGACTGATCATGCACTGATCACGTCTATATCATGCACTGATCACGTGACTGATCATGCACTGATCACCCGGATGATCATGCACTGATCATGTGACTGATCATGCACTGATCACGTGGCTATCATGCACTGATCACGTGGCTGATCATGCAATGATCACGTAGCTACCATGTACTGATCACGTGACTGATCATGCACTGATCACGTGGCTGATCATGCACTGATCACGTGGCTATCATGCACTGATCACGTGGCTGATCATGCACTGATCACGTGGCTATCATGCACTGATCACGTGACTGATCATGCACTGATCACGTGACTGATCATGCACTGATCACGTGACTGATCATGCACTGATCACGTGGCTATCATGCACTGATCACGTGGCTGATCATGCATGATCACGTAGCTACCATGTACTGATCACGTGACTGATCATGCACTGATCACGTGACTGATCATGCACTGATCACGTGGCTATCATGCACTGATCACGTGGCTGATCATGCACTGATCACGTGCCTGATCATGCACTGATCACGTGACTGATCATGCACTGATCACGTAGCTATCATGCACTGATCACGTGGCTGATCATGCACTGATCACGTGGCTGATCATGCACTGATCAGTGGCTATCATGCACTGATCACGTGGCTGATCATGCACTGATCACGTGACTGATCATGCACTGATCACTGGCTATCATGCACTCATCACTGGCTATCATGCACTGATCACGTGGCTGATCATGCACTGATCACGTGACTGATCATGCACTGATCACGTCTATATCATGCACTGATCACGTGACTGATCATGCACTGATCACGTGGATCATGCACTGATCATGTGACTGATCATGCACTGATCACGTGGCTGATCATGCACTGATCACGTGACTGATCATGCACTGATCACGTGGCTGATCATGCACTGATCACGTGACTGATCATGCACTGATCACGTGGCTGATCATGCACTGATCAGTGGCTATCATGCACTGATCACGTGGCTGATCATGCACTGATCACGTGACTGATCATGCACTGATCACTGGCTATCATGCACTGATCACGTGGCTGATCATACACTGATCACGATACTGATCATGCACTGATCACGTCTATATCATGCACTGATCACATGACTGATCATGCACTGATCACCCGGATGATCATACACTGATCATGTGACTGATCATGCACTGATCACGTGGCTATCATGCACTGCTCACGTGGCTGATCATGCACTGATCACGTAGCTATCATGTACTGGTCACGTGACTGATCATGCACTGATCACGTAATTGATCATGCACTGATCACGTGACTTATCATGCACTGTTCACGTGAGTGATCATGCACTGATCACGTGACTGATCATGCACTGATCACGTGGCTATCATGCACTGCTCACGTGGCTGATCATGCAATGATCACGTAGCTACCATGTACTGGTCACGTGACTGATCATGCACTGATCACGTAATTGATCATGCACTGATCACGTGGCTGATCATGCACTGATCACGTGGCTGATCATGCACTGATCACGTGACTGATCATGCACTGATCACGTGACTGATCATGCACTGATCACCTGCCTGGTCATGCACTGATCACGTGACAAATCATGCACTGATCACATAGCTATCATGAACTGATCACCTGGCTGATCATGCACTGATCACGTGGCTGATCATGCACTGATACCGTGACTGAGCATGGACTGATCACATGACTATCATGTAGTGATCACGTGACTTAATGGCGCTGATCATGTGACTGATCATGCACTGATCATGTTTGCTATCATACACTGATCATGTGCCTCTGGAGGCAATAAACAAAGAGCTGAGTAGGCACGAATCAAACAGTCAGCAGGCAATAATCATGGAACTCAGCTGTGAGGAATCATGCTGCTCAGCTGGCAATAATCAAGCAGCTGAGCAGGCAGGAATTACGCAGCACAGCTGGCAATTGTCAAGCAGATGACAGGCAGGAATCGTGCAGCTCAGCTGGCAATTGTCAAGCAGATGAGCAGACAGTAATCACGCAGCTCAGCAGGCCCTGATCACGTGACTGAGCATGCACTGTTCACGTGGCTGATCATACACTGATCACGTGATGATCATGCACTGATCACTTGGATATCATGCACTGATCACGTGGCTGATCATACACTGTTCACGTGTCTGACCATGCACTGATCACGTGGCTGATCATACACTGCTCACGTAACTGATCATGCACTGATCACGTGGCTATCATGCACTGATCACGTGGCTGAACATGCACTGTTCACGTGGCTGATCACACACCTGTCACGTGACATATCATGCACTGATCACGTGGCACTCATGCACTGATCACGTGGCTGATCATACTCTGCTCACGTAACTCATCATGCACACATCACGTGGCTATCATGCACTGCTCACGTGGCTCGTCATGGAATGATCACATAGCTACCATATACTGGTCACGTGACTGATCATGCACAGATCACGTAAATGATCATGCACTGTTCACGTGACTGATCATGTACTGATCACGTGACTGATCATGCACTGATCACGTGGCTATCATGCTCTGCTCACGTGGCTGATCATGCAACGATCACGTAGCAACCATGTACTGGTCACGTGACTGATCATGCACTGATCACGTAATTGATCCTGCACTGATCACGTGGCTCATCATGCACTGATCACGTGGCTGATCACACATGTATCACGTGACTGATCATGCACTGATCACGTGGCTATCATGCACTGATCACGTGGCTATCATGCACTGATCACGTGGATATCATGCACTGATCACGTGGCTGATCACACACGTATCACATGACTGATCATGCACTGATCACGTGGCTATCATGCACTGATCACGTGGCTATCATGCACTGATCACGTGGCTGATCATGCAATGATCACGTAGCTACCATGTACTGGTCACGTGACTGATCATGCACTGATCACGTAATTGATCATGCACTGATCAGGTGACTGATCATGCACTGTTCACGTGAGTGATCATGCACTGATCACGTGACTGATCATGCACTGATCACGTGGCTATCATGCACTGCTCACGTGGCTGATCATGCACTGATCACCTAGCTACCATATACTGGTCACGTGACTGATCATGCACTGATCACGTAATTGATCATGCACTGATCATGTGGCTGATCATGCACTGATCACGTGGCTGATCATGCACTGATCACGTGACTGATCATGCACTGATCACGTGACTGATCATGCACTGATCACGTGGCTATCATGCACTGATCACGTGGCTGATCATACACTGATCACGTGCCTGATCATGCACAGATTACATGACTGATCATGCACTGATCACGTGACTGATCATGCACTGATCACGTGGCTATCATGCACTACTCACGTGGCTGATCATGCAATGATCATGTAGCTACCATGTACTGGTCAGTGACTGATCATACACCCATCAGGTGACTGATCATGCACTGATCACGTGGCTATCATGCACTGATCACGTGGCTGATCATACACTGATCACCTGCCTGTCATGCACTGATCACGTGACAAATCATGAACTGATCACGTAGCTATCATGAACTGATCACCTGGCTGATCATGCACTGATCACGTGGATGATCATGCACTGATACGTGACTGAGCATGGACTGATCACATGACTATCATGCACTGATCACGTGGCTATCATGCACTATCACGTGGCTGATCATGCACTGATCATGTAGCTATCATGCACTGGTCACGTGAATGATCATACACCTGATCAGGTGACTGATCATGCACTGATCACGTGGCTATCATGCACTGATCACGTGACTGATCATGCACTGATCACGTCTATATCATGCACTGATCACATGACTGTCATGCACTGATCACGTGGATGATCATACACTGATCACGTGACAGATCATGCACTGATCACGTGGCTGATCATGCACTGATCACGTGACTGATCATGCACTGTTCACGTGACTGATCATGCACTGATCACGTGACTGATCATGCACTGATCACGTGGCTATCATGCACTATCACGTGGCTGATCATGCAATGATCATGTAGCTACCATGTACTGGTCACGTGACTGATCATACACTGATCAGGTGACTGATCATGCACTGATCACGTGGCTATCATGCACTGATCACGTGGCTGATCATACACTGATCACGTGACTGATCATGCACTGATCACGTGACTGATCATGCACTGATCACGTGGCTATCATGCACTGATCACGTGGCTGATCATGCACTGATCACGTGACTGATCATGCACTGATCACGTGACTGATCATGCACTGATCACGTGGCTATCATGCACTACTCACGTGGCTGATCATGCAATGATCATGTAGCTACCATGTACTGGTCAGTGACTGATCATACACTGATCAGGTGACTGATCATGCACTGATCACGTGGCTATCATGCACTGATCACGTGGCTGATCATGCACTGATCACCTGCCTGATCATGCACTGATCACGTGACAAATCATGAACTGATCACGTGGCTATCATGCACTGATCACGTGGCTGATCATGCACTGATCACGTGGCTGATCATGCACTGATACGTGACTGATCATGCACTGATCACGTGACTATCATGCACTGATCACGTGGCTATCATGCACTGATCACGTGGCTGATCATGCACTGATCATGTAGCTACCATGCACTGGTCACGTGACTGATCATGCACTGATCACGTGAATGATCATGCACTGATCACGTGGCTATCATGCACTGATCACGTGACTGATCATGCACTGATCACGTCTATATCATGCACTGATCACGTGACTGATCATGCACTGATCACGTGGATGATCATACACTGATCACGTGACTGATCATGCACTGATCACGTGGCTGATCATGCACTGATCACGTGACTGATCATGCACTGATCACGTGACTGATCATGCACTGATCACGTGGCTATCATGCACTGATCACGTGACTGATCATGCACTGATCACGTCTATATCATGCACTGATCACGTGACTGATCATGCACTGATCACGTGGATGATCATGCACTGATCAGACTGATCATGCACTGATCACGTGGCTATCATGCACTGATCACGTGGCTGATCATGCAATGATCACGTAGCTACCATGTACTGGTCACGTGACTGATCATGCACTGATCACGTAATTGATCATGCACTGATCACGTGACTGATCATGCACTGATCACGTGACTGATCATGCACTGATCACGTGACTGATCATGCACTGATCACGTGGCTATCATGCACTGCTCATGTGGCTGATCATGCAATGATCACGTAGCTACCATATACTGTCACGTGACTGATCATGCACTGATCACGTAATTGATCATGCACTGATCACGTGGCTGATCATGCACTGATCACGTGGCTGATCATGCACTGATCACGTGACTGATCATGCACTGATCACGTGACTGATCATGCACTGATCACGTGGCTATCATGCACTGATCACGTGGCTGATCATGCACTGATCACGTGCCTGATCATGCACTGATTACATGACTGATCATGCACTGATCACGTGACTGATCATGCACTGATCACGTGGCTATCATGCACTACTCACGTGGCTGATCATGCAATGATCATGTAGCTACCATGTACCGGTCACGTGACTGATCATACACCCATCAGGTGACTGATCATGCACTGATCACGTGGCTATCATGCACTGATCACGTGGCTGATCATGCACTGATCACCTGCCTGGTCATGCACAGATCACGTGACAAATCATGAACTGATCACGTAGCTATCATGAACTGATCACCTGGCTGATCATGCACTGATCACGTGGCTGATCATGCACTGATACCGTGACTGAGCATGGACTGATCACATGACTATCATGTAGTGATCACGTGACTTAATGGCGCTGATCATGTGACTGATCATGCGCTGATCATGTTTGCTATCATACACTGATCATGTGCCTCTGGAGGCAATAAACAAAGAGCTGAGTAGGCACGAATCAAACAGTCAGCAGGCAATAATCATGGAACTCAGCTGTGAGGAATCATGCTGCTCAGCTGGCAATAATCAAGCAGCTGAGCAGGCAGGAATTACGCAGCACAGCTGATAATTGTCAAGCAGATGACAGGCAGGAATCGTGCAGCTCAGCTGGCAATTGTCAAGCAGATGAGCAGACAGTAATCACGCAGCTCAGCAGGCCCAGATCACGTGACTGAGCATGCACTGTTCACGTGGCTGATCATACACTGATCACGTGACTGATCATGCACTGATCACGTGGCTATCATGCACTGATCACGTGGCTGATCATACACTGCTCACGTAACTGATCATGCACTGATCACGTGGCTATCATGCACTGATCACGTGGCTGATCATGCACTGATCACGTGGCTGATCATGCACTGATCACGTGGCTGATCATGCACTGATCACGTAACTGATCATGCACTGATCACGTGGCTGATCATGCACTGATCAGTGGCTATCATGCACTGATCACGTGGCTGATCATACACTGATCACGTGACTGATCATGCACTGATCATCTGGCTATCATGCACTCATTCACTGGCTATCATGCACTGATCACGTGGTTGATCATACACTGATCACGTGACTGATCATGCACTGATCACGTCTATATCATGCACTGATCACATGACTGATCATGCACTGATCACCCGGATGATCATACACTGATCATGTGACTGATCATGCACTGATCACGTGGCTATCATGCACTGCTCACGTGGCTGATCATGCAATGATCACGTAGCTACCATGTACTGGTCACGTGACTGATCATGCACTGATCACGTGGCTATCATGCACTGATCACGTGGCTATCATGCACTGATCACGTGGCTGATCATGCACTGATCACGTGGCTATCATGCACTGATCACGTGACTGATCATGCACTGATCACGTGGCTGATCATGCACTGATCACGTGACTGATCATGCACTGATCACGTGGCTATCATGCACTGATCACGTGGCTGATCATGCATGATCACGTAGCTATCATGTACTGATCACGTGACTGATCATGCACTGATCACGTGACTGATCATGCACTGATCACGTGGCTATCATGCACTGATCACGTGGCTGATCATGCACTGATCACGTGCCTGGTCATGCACTGATCACGTGACTGATCATGCACTGATCACATAGCTATCATGCACTGATCACGTGGCTGATCATGCACTGATCACGTGGCTGATCATGCACTGATCAGTGGCTATCATGCACTGATCACGTGGCTGATCATGCACTGATCACGTGACTGATCATGCACTGATCATCTGGCTATCATGCACTCATTCACTGGCTATCATGCACTGATCACGTGGCTGATCATACACTGATCACGAGACTGATCATGCACTGATCACGTCTATCATGCACTGATCACATGACTGATCATGCACTGATCACGTGGCTGATCATCCACTGATCACGTGACTGATCATGCACTGATCACGTGACTGATCATACACTGATCACGTGACTGATCATGCACTGATCACGTGGCTGATCATACACTGCTCACGTAACTGATCATGCACTGATCACGTGGCTGATCATACACTGATCAGTTGGCTATCATGCACTGATTACTTGGCTGATCATACACTGATCACGTGACTGATCATGCACTGATCACTGGCTATCATGCACTGATCACGTGGCTGATCATACACTGATCACGAGACTGATCATGCACTTATCACGTCATTATCATGCACTGATCACATGACTGCCCATGCACTGATCACCCGGATGATCATACACTGATCATGCGACAGATCATGCACTGATCACGTGGCTATCATGCACTGCTCACGAGGCTGTTCATGCAATGATCACGTAGCTACCATGTACTGGTCACGTGAGTGATCATGCACTGATCACGTAATTGATCATGCACTGATCAGGTGACTTATCATGCACTGTTAACGTGAGTGATCATGCACTGATCACGTGACTGATCATGCACTGATCACGTGGCTATCATGCACTGATCACGTGGCTGATCATGCGATGATCACGCAGCTACCATTTACTGGTCACGTGACTGATCATGCACTGATCACGTAATTGATCATGCACTGATCACGTGGCTGATCATGCACTGATCACGTGGCTGATCATGCACTGATCACGTGACTGATCATGCACTGATCACGTGACTGATCATGCACTGATCACCTGCCTGGTCATGCACAGATCACGTGACAAATCATGAACTGATCACATAGCTATCATGAACTGATCACCTGGCTGATCATGCACTGATCACGTGGCTGATCATGCACTGATACCGTGACTGAGCATGGACTGATCACATGACTATCATGTAGTGATCACGTGACTTAATGGCTCTGATCATGTGACTGATCATGCACTGATCATGTTTGCTATCATACACTGATCATGTGCCTCTGGAGGCAATAAACAAAGAGCTGAGTAGGCACGAATCATACAGTCAGCAGGCAATAATCATGGAACTCAGCTGTGAGGAATCATGCTGCTCAGCTGGCAATAATCAAGCAGCTGAGCAGGCAGGAATTACGCAGCACAGCTGTCAATTGTCAAGCAGATGACAGGCAGGAATCGTGCAGCTCAGCTGGCAATTGTCAAGCAGATGAGCAGACAGTAATCACGCAGCTCAGCAGGCCCTGATCACGTGACTGAGCATGCACTGTTCACGTGGCTGATCATACACTGATCACGTGATGATCATGCACTGATCACTTGGATATCATGCACTGATCACGTGGCTGATCATACACTGTTCACGTGTCTGACCATGCACTGATCACGTGGCTGATCATACACTGCTCACGTAACTGATCATGCACTGATCACGTGGCTATCATGCACTGATCACGTGGCTGAACATGCACTGTTCACGTGGCTGATCACACACCTGTCACGTGACATATCATGCACTGATCACGTGGCACTCATGCACTGATCACGTGGCTGATCATACTCTGCTCACGTAACTCATCATGCACACATCACGTGGCTATCATGCACTGCTCACGTGGCTCGTCATGGAATGATCACATAGCTACCATATACTGGTCACGTGACTGATCATGCACAGATCACGTAAATGATCATGCACTGTTCACGTGACTGATCATGTACTGATCACGTGACTGATCATGCACTGATCACGTGGCTATCATGCACTGCTCACGTGGCTGATCATGCAACGATCACGTAGCAACCATGTACTGGTCACGTGACTGATCATGCACTGATCACGTAATTGATCATGCACTGATCACGTGGCTCATCATGCACTGATCACGTGGCTGATCACACATGATCACGTGACTGATCATGCACTGATCACGTGGCTATCATGCACTGATCACGTGGCTATCATGCACTGATCACGTGGATATCATGCACTGATCACGTGGCTGATCACACACGTATCACATGACTGATCATGCACTGATCACGTGGCTATCATGCACTGATCACGTGGCTATCATGCACTGATCACGTGGCTGATCATGCAATGATCACGTGGCTATCATGCACTGATCACGTGACTGATCATGCACTGATCACTGATCATGCACTGATTGGATCATGCACTGATCACTGATCATGCAATGATCACGTAGATCATGCACTGATCACGTGACTGATCATGCACTGATCACGTGGCTATCATGCACTGATCACGTGGCTGATCATGCACTGATCACGTAGCTATCATGCACTTCACGTGACTGATCATGCACTGATCACGTGATCATGCACTGATCACGTGGCTGATCATGCACTGATCACGTGGCTGATCATGCACTGATCACGTGACTGATCATGCACTGATCACGTGACTGATCATGCACTGATCACGTGGCTATCATGCACTGATCACGTGGCTGATCATGCACTGATCGTGCCTGCCTGATCATGCACTGATCACATGACTGATCATGCACTGATCACGTGACTGATCATGCACTGATCACGTGGCTATCATGCACTACTCACGTGGCTGATCATGCAATGATCATGTAGCTACCATGTACTGGTCAGTGACTGATCATACACCCATCAGGTGACTGATCATGCACTGATCACGTGGCTATCATGCACTGATCACGTGGCTGATCATACACTGATCACCTGCCTGATCATGCACTGATCACGTGACATCATGAACTGATCACATAGCTATCATGAACTGATCACCTGGCTGATCATGCACTGATCACGTGGCTGATCATGCACTGATACCGTGACTGATCATGCACTGATCACATGACTATCATGCACTGATCACGTGGCTATCATGCACTGATCACGTGGCTGATCATGCACTGATCATGTAGCTACCATGTACAGGTCACGTGAATGATCATGCACCCATCAGGTGACTGATCATGCACTGATCACGTGGCTATCATGCACTGATCACGAGACTGATCATGCACTGATCACGTCTATATCATGCACTGATCACATGACTATCATGCACTGATCACGTGGATGATCATACACTGATCATGTGACAGATCATGCACTGATCACGTGGCTGATCATGCACTGATCACGTGACTGATCATGCACTGTTCACGTGAGTGATCATGCACTGATCACGTGACTGATCATGCACTGATCACGTGGCTATCATGCACTACTCACGTGGCTGATCATGCAATGATCATGTAGCTACCATGTACTGGTCACGTGACTGATCATACACCCATCAGGTGACGGATCATGCACTGATCACGTGGCTATCATGCACTGATCACGTGGCTGATCATACACTGATCACCTGCCTGGTCATGCACAGATCACGTGACAAATCATGAACTGATCACATAGCTATCATGCACTGATCACGTGGCTGATCATGCACTGATCACTGATCATGCACTGATCATGCACTGATCACTGACTATCATGCACTGATCACGTGGCTATCATGCACTGATCACGTGGCTGATCATGCACTGATCATGTAGCTATCATGTACTGATCAGTGACTGATCATACACTGATCAGGTGACTGATCATGCACTGATCACGTGGCTATCATGCACTGATCACGTGGCTGATCATGCACTGATCACGTGCCTGATCATGCACAGATCACGTGACAAATCATGCACTGATCACTGGCTATCATGCACTGATCACGTGGCTGATCATGCACTGATCACGTGGCTGATCATGCACTGATACGTGACTGAGCATGCACTGATCACGTGACTATCATGCACTGATCACGTGGCTATCATGCACTGATCACGTGGCTGATCATGCACTGATCACGTAGCTATCATGTACTGATCACGTGACTGATCATGCACTGATCACGTGACTGATCATGCACTGATCACGTGGCTGATCATGCACTGATCACGTGACTGATCATGCACTGATCACGTCTGATCATGCACTGATCACGTGACTGATCATGCACTGATCACGTGGCTGATCATGCACTGATCACGTGACTGATCATGCACTGATCACGTGGCTGATCATGCACTGATCACGTGACTGATCATGCACTGATCACGTGGCTGATCATGCACTGATCACGTGGCTGATCATGCACTGATCACGTGACTGATCATGCACTGATCACGTCTATATCATGCACTGATCACATGACTGCCCATGCACTGATCACCCGGATGATCATACACTGATCATGCGACTGATCATGCACTGATCTCGTGGCTATCATGCACGGCTCACGTGGCTGATCATGCAATGATCACGTAGCTACCATGTACTGGTCACGTGAGTGATCATGCACTGATCACGTAATTGATCATGCACTGATCAGGTGACTTATCATGCACTGATCACGTGAGTGATCATGCACTGATCACGTGACTGATCATGCACTGATCACGTGGCTATCATGCACTGATCACGTGGCTGATCATGCAATGATCACCTAGCTACCATGCACTGGTCACGTGACTGATCATGCACTGATCACGTGGCTGATCATGCACTGATCATGTGGCTGATCATGCACTGATCACGTGGCTGATCATCCACTGATCACGTGACTGATCATGCACTGATCACGTGACTGATCATGCACTGATCACGTGGCTGATCATGCACTGATCACCTGCCTGGTCATGCACAGATCACGTGACAAATCATGAACTGATCACATAGCTATCATGAACTGATCACCTGGCTGATCATGCACTGATCACGTGGCTGATCATGCACTGATACCGTGACTGAGTATGGACTGATCACATGACTATCATGTAGTGATCACGTGACTTAATGGCTCTGATCATGTGACTGATCATGCACTGATCATGTTTGCTATCATACACTGATCATGTGCCTCTGGAGGCAATAAACAAAGAGCTGAGTAGGCACGAATCATACAGTCAGCAGGCAATAATCATGGAACTCAGCTGTGAGGAATCATGCTGCTCAGCTGGCAATAATCAAGCAGCTGAGCAGGCAGGAATTACGCAGCACAGCTGTCAATTGTCAAGCAGATGACAGGCAGGAATCGTGCAGCTCAGCTGGCAATTGTCAAGCAGATGAGCAGACAGTAATCACGCAGCTCAGCAGGCCCTGATCACGTGACTGAGCATGCACTGTTCACGTGGCTGATCATACACTGATCACGTGATGATCATGCACTGATCACTTGGATATCATGCACTGATCACGTGGCTGATCATACACTGTTCACGTGTCTGACCATGCACTGATCACGTGGCTGATCATACACTGCTCACGTAACTGATCATGCACTGATCACGTGGCTATCATGCACTGATCACGTGGCTGAACATGCACTGTTCACGTGGCTGATCACACACCTGTCACGTGACATATCATGCACTGATCACGTGGCACTCATGCACTGATCACGTGGCTGATCATACTCTGCTCACGTAACTCATCATGCACACATCACGTGGCTATCATGCACTGCTCACGTGGCTCGTCATGGAATGATCACATAGCTACCATATACTGGTCACGTGACTGATCATGCACAGATCACGTAAATGATCATGCACTGTTCACGTGACTGATCATGTACTGATCACGTGACTGATCATGCACTGATCACGTGGCTATCATGCTCTGCTCACGTGGCTGATCATGCAACGATCACGTAGCAACCATGTACTGGTCACGTGACTGATCATGCACTGATCACGTAATTGATCCTGCACTGATCACGTGGCTCATCATGCACTGATCACGTGGCTGATCACACATGTATCACGTGACTGATCATGCACTGATCACGTGGCTCTCATGCACTGATCACGTGGCTATCATGCACTGATCACGTGGATATCATGCAGTGATCACGTGGCTGATCACACACGTATCACTTGACTGATCAAGCACTGATCACGTGGCTATCATGCACTGATCACGTGGCTATCATGCACTGATCACGTGGCTGATCATGCAATGATCACGAGCTACCATGTACTGTCACGTGACTGATCATGCACTGATCACGTAATTGATCATGCACTGATCAGGTGACTTATCATGCACTGTTCACGTGAGTGATCATGCACTGATCACGTGACTGATCATGCACTGATCACGTGGCTATCATGCACGGCTCATGTGGCTGATCATGCAATGATCACCTAGCTACCATATACTGGTCACGTGACTGATCATGCACTGATCACGTAATTGATCATGCACTGATCACGTGGCTGATCATGCACTGATCACGTGGCTGATCATGCACTGATCACGTGACTGATCATGCACTGATCACGTGACTGATCATGCACTGATCACGTGGCTATCATGCACTGATCACTTGGCTGATCATGCACTGATCACGTGCCTGATCATGCACTGATCACGTGACTGATCATGCACTGATCACGTGACTGATCATGCACTGATCACGTGGCTATCATGCACTACTCACGTGGCTGATCATGCAATGATCATGTAGCTACCATGTACCGGTCAGTTGACTGATCATACACCCATCAGGTGACGGATCATGCACTGATCACGTGGCTATCATGCACTGTTCACGTGGCTGATCATACACTGATCACCTGCCTGGTCATGCACAGATCACGTGACAAATCATGAACTGATCACATAGCTATCATGAACTGATCACCTGGCTGATCATGCACTGATCACGTGGATGATCATGCACTGATACCGTGACTGAGCATGGACTGATCACATGACTATCATGTAGTGATCACGTGGCTATCATGCACTACTCACGTGGCTGATCATGCATGATCATGTAGCTACCATGTACAGGTCACGTGAATGATCATACACCCATCAGGTGACTGATCATGCACTGATCACGTGGCTATCATGCACTGATCACGTGACTGATCATGCACTGATCACGTCTATATCATGCACTGATCACATGACTGCCCATGCACTGATCACGTGGATGATCATACACTAATCATGTGACAGATCATGCACTGATCACGTGGCTGATCATGCACTGATCAGGTGACTTATCATGCACTGTTCACGTGAGTGATCATGCACTGATCACGTGACTGATCATGCACTGATCACGTGGCTATCATGCACTATCACGTGGCTGATCATGCAATGATCATGTAGCTACCATGTACTGGTCAGGTGACTGATCATGCACTGATCAGGTGACGGATCATGCACTGATCACGTGGCTATCATGCACTGATCACGTGGCTGATCATACACTGACTGACTGGTCATGCACTGATCACGTGACAAATCATGAACTGATCACGTAGCTATCATGCACTGATCACGTGGCTGATCATGCACTGATACGTGACTGATCATGCACTGATCACGTGACTGATCATGCACTGATCACGTGGCTATCATGCACTGATCACGTGGCTGATCATGCAATGATCATGTAGCTACCATGTACTGGTCAGTGACTGATCATACACCCATCAGGTGACTGATCATGCACTGATCACGTGGCTATCATGCACTGATCACGTGGCTGATCATGCACTGATCACCTGCCTGGTCATGCACAGATCACGTGACAAATCATGCACTGATCACATGGCTATCATGCACTGATCACGTGGCTGATCATGCACTGATCACGTGGCTGATCATGCACTGATACGTGACTGAGCATGCACTGATCACATGACTATCATGCACTGATCACGTGGCTATCATGCACTGATCACGTGGCTGATCATGCACTGATCATGTAGCTATCATGCACTGATCACGTGACTGATCATACACTGATCACGTGACTGATCATGCACTGATCACGTGGCTATCATGCACTGATCACGTGACTGATCATGCACTGATCACGTCTATATCATGCACTGATCACGTGACTGATCATGCACTGATCACGTGGATGATCATGCACTGATCACGTGACTGATCATGCACTGATCACGTGGCTGATCATGCACTGATCACGTGACTGATCATGCACTGATCACGTGACTGATCATGCACTGATCACGTGGCTATCATGCACTGATCACGTGACTGATCATGCACTGATCATGGCTATATCATGCACTGATCACATGACTGATCATGCACTGATCACGTGATGATCATACACTGATCATGTGACTGATCATGCACTGATCACGTGGCTATCATGCACTGATCACGTGGCTGATCATGCACTGATCACGTAGCTATCATGCACTGGTCACGTGACTGATCATGCACTGATCACGTGGCTGATCATGCACTGATCACGTGACTGATCATGCACTGTCACGTGGACTGATCATGCACTGATCACGTGACTGATCATGCACTGATCACGTGGCTATCATGCACTGATCACGTGGCTGATCATGCACTGATCACGTAGCTACCATGTACTGGTCACGTGACTGATCATGCACTGATCACGTAACTGATCATGCACTGATCACGTGGCTGATCATGCACTGATCACGTGGCTGATCATGCACTGATCACGTGACTGATCATGCACTGATCACGTGACTGATCATGCACTGATCACGTGGCTATCATGCACTGATCACGTGGCTGATCATGCACTGATCACGTGGCTGATCATGCACTGATTACGTGACTGATCATGCACTGATCACGTGACTGATCATGCACTGATCACGTGGCTATCATGCACTACTCACGTGGCTGATCATGCAATGATCATGTAGCTACCATGTACCGGTCAGGTGACTGATCATACACCCATCAGGTGACGGATCATGCACTGATCACGTGGCTATCATGCACTGTTCACGTGGCTGATCATACACTGATCACCTGCCTGGTCATGCACAGATCACGTGACAAATCATGAACTGATCACATAGCTATCATGAACTGATCACCTGGCTGATCATGCACTGATCACGTGGCTGATCATGCACTGATACCGTGACTGAGCATGGACTGATCACATGACTATCATGTAGTGATCCCGTGACTTAATGGCGCTGATCATGTGACTGATCATGCGCTGATCATGTTTGCTATCATACACTGATCATGTGCCTCTGGAGGCAATAAACAAAGAGCTGAGTAGGCACGAATCAAACAGTCAGCAGGCAATAATCATGGAACTCAGCTGTGAGGAATCATGCTGCTCAGCTGGCAATAATCAAGCAGCTGAGCAGGCAGGAATTACGTAGCACAGCTGATAATTGTCAAGCAGATGACAGGCAGGAATCGTGCAGCTCAGCTGGCAATTGTCAAGCAGATGAGCAGACGTAATCACGCAGCTCAGCAGGCCCAGATCACGTGACTGAGCATGCACTGTTCACGTGGCTGATCATACGCTGCTCACGTAACTGATCATGCACTGATCACGTGGCTATCATGCACTGATCACGTGGCTGATCATACACTGCTCACGTAACTGATAATGCACTGATCACGTGGCTATCATGCACTGATCACGTGGCTGATCATGCACTGATCACGTGGCTGATCATGCACTGATCACGTGGCTGATCATGCACTGCTCACGTAACTGATCATGCACTGATCACGTGGCTGATCATGCACTGATCAGTGGCTATCATGCACTGATCACTTGGCTGATCATACACTGATCACGTGACTGATCATGCACTGATCATCTGGCTATCATGCACTCATTAACTGGCTATCATGCACTGATCACGTGGTTGATCATACACTGATCACGTGACTGATCATGCACTGATCACGTCTATATCATGCACTGATTCATGACTGCCCATGCACTGATCACCCGGATGATCATACACTGATCATGGACAGATCATGCACTGATCACGTGGCTATCATGCACTGCTCACGTGGCTGATCATGCAATGATCACGTAGCTACCATGTACTGGTCACGTGACTGATCATGCACTGATCACGTAGCTGATCATGCACTGATCACGTGGCTATCATGCACTGATCACGTGGCTGATCATGCACTGATCACGTAGCTATCATGCACTGATCACGTGACTGATCATGCACTGATCACGTGACTGATCATGCACTGATCACGTGACTGATCATGCACTGATCACGTGGCTATCATGCACTGCTCACGTGGCTGATCATGCAATGATCACGTAGCTACCATGTACTGGTCACGTGACTGATCATACGATCACGTGATTGATCATGCACTGATCACGTGGCTATCATGCACTGATCACGTGGCTGATCATGCACTGATCACGTGCCTGATCATGCAGATCACGTGACTGATCATGCACTGATCACATAGCTATCATGCACTGATCACGTGGCTGATCATGCACTGATCACGTGGCTGATCATGCACTGATCAGTGGCTGATCATGCACTGATCACGTGGCTGATCATGCACTGATCACGTGGCTGATCATGCACTGATCACGTGGCTATCATGCACTGATCACTGGCTATCATGCACTGATCACGTGGCTGATCATGCACTGATCACGTGACTGATCATGCACTGATCACGGACTTATCATGCACTGATCACGTGACTGATCATGCACTGATCACGTGGCTGATCATGCACTGATCATGTGACTGATCATGCACTGATCACGTGGCTGATCATGCACTGATCACGTGACTGATCATGCACTGATCACGTGACTGATCATGCACTGATCACGTAACTGATCATGCACTGATCACGTGGCTGATCATGCACTGATCAGTGGCTATCATGCACTGTCACGTGGCTGATCATACACTGATCACGTGACTGATCATGCACTGATCACTGACTATCATGCACTGATCACGTGGCTGATCATACACTGATCACGAGACTGATCATGCGCTAATCACGTCTATATCATGCACTGATCACATGACTGCCATGCACTGATCACCCGGATGATCATACACTGATCATGCGACAGATCATGCACTGATCACGTGGCTATCATGCACTCTCACGCGGCTGATCATGCAATGATCACGTAGCTACCATGTACTGGTCACGTGGTGATCATGCACTGATCACAATTGATCATGCACTGATCAGGTGACTTATCATGCACTGTTCACGTGAGTGATCATGCACTGATCACGTGACTGATCATGCACTGATCACGTGGCTATCATGCACGGCTCACGTGGCTGATCATGCAATGATCACGTAGCTACCATATACTGGTCACGTGACTGATCATGCACTGATCACGTAATTGATCATGCACTGATCATGTGGCTGATCATGCACTGATCACGTGGCTGATCATGCACTGATCACGTGACTGATCATGCACTGATCACGTGACTGATCATGCACTGATCACCTGCCTGGTCATGCACAGATCACGTGACAAATCATGAACTGATCACATAGCTATCATGAACTGATCACCTGGCTGATCATGCACTGATCACGTGGCTGATCATGCACTGATACTGTGACTGAGCATGGACTGATCACATGACTATCATGTAGTGATCACGTGACTTAATGGCGCTGATCATGTGACTGATCATGCACTGATCATGTTTGCTATCATACACTGATCATGTGCCTCTGGAGGCAATAAACAAAGAGCTGAGTAGGCACGAATCAAACAGTCAGCAGGCAATAATCATGGAACTCAGCTGTGAGGAATCATGCTGCTCAGCTGGCAATAATCAAGCAGCTGAGCAGGCAGGAATTACGCAGCACAGCTGTCAATTGTCAAGCAGATGACAGGCAGGAATCGTGCAGCTCAGCTGGCAATTGTCAAGCAGATGAGCAGACAGTAATCACGCAGCTCAGCAGGCCCTGATCACGTGACTGAGCATGCACTGTTCACGTGGCTGATCATACACTGATCACGTGATGATCATGCACTGATCACTTGGATATCATGCACTGATCACGTGGCTGATCATACACTGTTCACGTGTCTGACCATGCACTGATCACGTGGCTGATCATACACTGCTCGTAACTGATCATGCACTGATCACGTGGCTATCATGCACTGATCACGTGGCTGAACATGCACTGTTCACGTGGCTGATCACACACCTGTCACGTGACATATCATGCACTGATCACGTGGCACTCATGCACTGATCACGTGGCTGATCATACTCTGCTCACGTAATCATCATGCACACATCACGTGGCTATCATGCACTGCTCACGTGGCTCGTCATGGAATGATCACGTAGCTACCATATACTGGTCACGTGACTGATCATGCACAGATCACGTAAATGATCATGCACTGTTCACGTGACTGATCATGTACTGATCACGTGACTGATCATGCACTGATCACGTGGCTATCATGCTCTGCTCACGTGGCTGATCATGCAACGATCACGTAGCAACCATGTACTGGTCACGTGACTGATCATGCACTGATCACGTAATTGATCATGCACTGATCACGTGGCTCATCATGCACTGATCACGTGGCTGATCACACATGTATCACGTGACTGATCATGCACTGATCACGTGGCTATCATGCACTGATCACGTGGCTATCATGCACTGATCACGTGGATATCATGCACTGATCACGTGGCTGATCATGCACACGTATCACGTGACTGATCATGCACTGATCACGTGGCTATCATGCACTGATCACGTGGCTATCATGCACTGATCACGTGGCTGATCATGCAATGATCACGTAGCTATCATGTACTGATCACGTGACTGATCATGCACTGATCACGTAATTGATCATGCACTGATCTGGTGACTTATCATTCACTGTTAACGTGAGTGATCATGCACTGATCACGTGACTGATCATGCACTGATCACGTGGCTATCATGCACTGATCATGTGGCTGATCATGCAATGATCACCTAGCTACCATATACTGGTCACGTGACTGATCATGCACTGATCACGTAATTGATCATGCACTGATCATGTGGCTGATCATGCACTGATCACGTGGCTGATCATGCACTGATCACGTGACTGATCATGCACTGATCACGTGACTGATCATGCACTGATCATGGCTATCATGCACTGATCACTTGGCTGATCATACACTGATCACGTGCCTGGTCATGCACAGATTACATGACTGATCATGCACTGATCACGTGACTGATCATGCACTGATCACGTGGCTATCATGCACTACTCACGTGGCTGATCATGCAATGATCATGTAGCTCACACTGGTCAGTTGACTGATCATACACCCATCAGGTGACGGATCATGCACTGATCACGTGGCTATCATGCACTGTTCACGTGGCTGATCATACACTGATCACCTGCCTGGATCATGCACAGATCACGTGACAAATCATGAACTGATCACATAGCTATCATGAACTGATCACCTGGCTGATCATGCACTGATCACGTGGCTGATCATGCACTGATACCGTGACTGAGCATGGACTGATCACATGACTATCATGTACTGATCACGTGGCTATCATGCACTATCACGTGGCTGATCATGCAATGATCATGTAGCTACCATGTCACTCATCAGTGACTGATCATACACTGATCAGGTGACTGATCATGCACTGATCACGTGGCTATCATGCACTGATCACGTGACTGATCATGCACTGATCACGTGCCTAGTCATGCACTGATCACGTGACTAATCATGAACTGATCACGTGGCTATCATGAACTGATCACGTGACTGATCATGCACTGATCACGTGGCTGATCATGCACTGATACGTGACTGATCATGGACTGATCACATGACTATCATGCACTGATCACGTGGCTATCATGCACTGCTCACGTGGCTGATCATGCAATGATCACGTAGCTACCATGCACTGGTCACGTGACTGATCATGCACTGATCACGTGGCTGATCATGCACTGATCACGTGGCTATCATGCACTGATCACGTGACTGATCATGCACTGATCACGTCTATATCATGCACTGATCACGTGACTGATCATGCACTGATCACGTGGCTGATCATGCACTGATCACGGACTGATCATGCACTGATCACGTGGCTGATCATGCACTGATCACGCGACTGATCATGCACTGATCACGTGGCTGATCATGCACTGATCACGTGGCTGATCATGCACTGATCACGTGACTGATCATGCACTGATCACGTGTATATCATGCACTGATCACATGACTGATCATGCACTGATCACGCGGATGATCATACACTGATCATGCGACTGATCATGCACTGATCACGTGGCTATCATGCACTGCTCACGCGGCTGATCATGCAATGATCACGTAGCTACCATGTACTGGTCACGTGAGTGATCATGCACTGATCACGTAATTGATCATGCACTGATCAGGTGACTTATCATGCACTGTTCACGTGACTGATCATGCACTGATCACGTGACTGATCATGCACTGATCACGTGGCTATCATGCACTGCTCATGTGGCTGATCATGCAATGATCACCTAGCTACCATATACTGGTCACGTGACTGATCATGCACTGATCACGTAACTGATCATGCACTGATCATGTGGCTGATCATGCACTGATCACGTGGCTGATCATCCACTGATCACGTGACTGATCATGCACTGATCACGTGACTGATCATGCACTGATCACGTGACTGATCATGCACTGATCACCTGCCTGGTCATGCACAGATCACGTGACAAATCATGAACTGATCACATAGCTATCATGAACTGATCACCTGGCTGATCATGCACTGATCACGTGGCTGATCATGCACTGATACCGTGACTGAGCATGGACTGATCACATGACTATCATGTAGTGATCACGTGACTTAATGGCTCTGATCATGTGACTGATCATGCGCTGATCATGTTTGCTATCATACACTGATCATGTGCCTCTGGAGGCAATAAACAAAGAGCTGAGTAGGCACGAATCATACAGTCAGCAGGCAATAATCATGGAACTCAGCTGTGAGGAATCATGCTGCTCAGCTGGCAATAATCAAGCAGCTGAGCAGGCAGGAATTACGCAGCACAGCTGTCAATTGTCAAGCAGATGACAGGCAGGAATCGTGCAGCTCAGCTGGCAATTGTCAAGCAGATGAGCAGACAGTAATCACGCAGCTCAGCAGGCCCTGATCACGTGACTGAGCATGCACTGTTCACGTGGCTGATCATACACTGATCACGTGATGATCATGCACTGATCACTTGGATATCATGCACTGATCACGTGGCTGATCATACACTGTTCACGTGTCTGACCATGCACTGATCACGTGGCTGATCATACACTGCTCACGTAACTGATCATGCACTGATCACGTGGCTATCATGCACTGATCACGTGGCTGAACATGCACTGTTCACGGCTGATCACACACCTGTCACGTGACATATCATGCACTGATCACGTGGCACTCATGCACTGATCACGTGGCTGATCATACTCTGCTCACGTAACTCATCATGCACACATCACGTGGCTATCATGCACTGCTCACGTGGCTCGTCATGGAATGATCACGTAGCTACCATATACTGGTCACGTGACTGATCATGCACTGATCACGTAAATGATCATGCACTGATCACGTGACTGATCATGTACTGATCACGTGACTGATCATGCACTGATCACGTGGCTATCATGCTCTGCTCACGTGGCTGATCATGCAATGATCACGTAGCAACCATGTACTGGTCACGTGACTGATCATGCACTGATCACGTAATTGATCCTGCACTGATCACGTGGCTGATCATGCACTGATCACGTGGCTGATCATACATGATCACGTGACTGATCATGCACTGACGTGGCTGATCATGCACTGATCACGTGGCTATCATGCACTGATCACGTGGCTATCATGCACTGATCACGTGGCTGATCACACACGTATCACGTGACTGATCATGCACTGATCACGTGGCTAGTCATGCACTGATCACGTGGCTATCATGCACTGATCACGTGGCTGATCATGCAATGATCACGTCGCTATCATGTACTGATCACGTGACTGATCATGCACTGATCACGTGGCTGATCATGCACTGATCACGTGGCTTATCATGCACTGATAACGTGACTGATCATGCACTGATCACATGACTGATCATGCACTGATCACGTGGCTATCATGCACTGATCATGTGACTGATCATGCACTGATCACGTAGCTACCATACACTGGTCACGTGACTGAGCATGCACTGATCACGTAATTGATCATGCACTGATCATGTGCTGATCATGCACTGATCACGTGGCTGATCATGCACTGATCACGTGACTGATCATGCACAGATCACGTGACTGATCATGCACTGATCACGTGTCTATCATGCACTGATCACGTGGCTGATCATGCACTGATCACGTGGCTGATCATGCACTGATCACATGACTGATCATGCACTGATCACGTGACTGATCATGCACTGATCACGTGGCTATCATGCACTAATCACGTGGCTGATCATGCACTGATCACGTAGCTGACCATGCACTGATCACGTGACTGATCATACACTGCTCACGTAACTGATAATGCACTGATCAAGTGGCTATCATGCACTGATCACGTGGCTGATCATACACTGATCACCTGCCTGGTCATGCACAGATCACGTGACAAATCATGAACTGATCACGTAGCTATCATGCACTGATCACCTGGCTGATCATGCACTGATCACGTGGCTATCATGCACTGATACCGTGACTGATCATGGACTGATCACATGACTGATCATGCACTGATCACGTGGCTATCATGCACTATCACGTGGCTGATCATGCAATGATCACGTAGTTACCATGTACAGGTCACGTGACTGATCATGCACTGATCACGTGACTGATCATGCACTGATCACGTGGCTGATCATGCACTGATCACGTGACTGATCATGCACTGATCACGTCTATATCATGCACTGATCACATGACTGCCCATGCACTGATCACCCGGATGATCATACACTGATCATGCGACAGATCATGCACTGATCACGTGACTGATCATGCACTGATCACGTGACTGATCATGCACTGATCACGTGACTGATCATGCACTGATCACGTGACTGATCATGCACTGATCACGTGGCTATCATGCACTACTCACGTGGCTGATCATGCAATGATCATGTAGCTACCATGTACCGGTCAGGTGACTGATCATACACCCATCAGGTGACGGATCATGCACTGATCACGTGGCTATCATGCACTGTTCACGTGGCTGATCATACACTGATCACCTGCCTGGTCATGCACAGATCACGTGACAAATCATGAACTGATCACATAGCTATCATGAACTGATCACCTGGCTGATCATGCACTGATCACGTGGCTGATCATGCACTGATACGTGACTGAGCATGGACTGATCACATGACTATCATGTAGTGATCACGCACTTAATGGCGCTGATCATGTGACTGATCATGCGCTGATCATGTTTGCTATCATACACTGATCATGTGCCTCTGGAGGCAATAAACAAAGAGCTGAGTAGGCACGAATCAAACAGTCAGCAGGCAATAATCATGGAACTCAGGTGTGAGGAATCATGCTGCTCAGCTGGCAATAATCAAGCAGCTGAGCAGGCAGGAATTACGCAGCACAGCTGATAATTGTCACAGATGACAGGCAGGAATCGTGCAGCTCAGCTGGCAATTGTCAAGCAGATGAGCAGACAGTAATCACGCAGCTCAGCAGGCCCTGATCACGTGACTGAGCATGCACTGTTCACGTGGCTGATCATACACTGATCACGTAACTGATCATGCACTGATCACGTGGCTGATCATGCACTGATCACGTGGCTGATCATACACTGCTCACGTAACTGATCATGCACTGATCACGTAGCTATCATGCACTGATCACGTGGCTGATCATGCACTGATCACATGACTGATCATGCACTGATCACGTGGCTGATCATGCACTGATCACGTAACTGATCATGCACTGATCACGTGGCTGATCATGCACTGATCAGTGGCTATCATGCACTGATCACGTGGCTGATCATGCACTGATCACGTGACTGATCATGCACTGATCATCTGGCTATCATGCACTGATCACGTGGCTATCATGCACTGATCACGTGGTTGATCATGCACTGATCACGTGACTGATCATGCACTGATCACGTCTATATCATGCACTGATCACATGACTGCCCATGCACTGATCACCCGGCTGATCATACACTGATCATGTGACAGATCATGCACTGATCACGTGGCTATCATGCACTGATCACGCTGATCATGCAATGATCACGTAGCTATCATGTACTGTCACGTGACTGACATGCACTGATCATGACTGATCATGCACTGATCAGGTGAGTGATCATGCACTGTTAACGTGAGTGATCATGCACTGATCACGTGACTGATCATGCACTGATCACGTGGCTATCATGCACTGAAGCTTCATGTGGCTGATCATGCAATGATCAGCAA